>NW_020449886.1:449043-532905 GCF_003343035.1 Apteryx rowi
CCTACTCATAGGGATGCACCGCTCTTGAGCCTGGAGGAAGTGATGTTTGAATATTAACCAGCTCTCTTGAACACTCCTTCCTTCTAGGGCCCTCACCCATGGGATTCCTCCAAGTAGGTCCCTGAAGAGGCCAAAGTTTGCTCTCCTGAAGTCCAGGGTTGCAATCCTACTTGGTGCCCTGCTGCCTCCTCGCAGGATCCTGAACTCCACCATCTCATGGTCACTGCAGCCAAGGCAGCCCAGTTTCAAACAAACCTTAAAATGTTCATTCTGGAACTTTCCGTTTAAAAGTAGCTCAAGCCAAATACACTGTGCAGCGCTCCTGCTGCAGAGCTGGTACCAAACCACCTGTCAGTATTTAGTCAGTCACCATTGCAGAGGGGGACATCGGTAGGAGCCCTGAACCGATTTGTTTCACACACAAACAGTGCAACCACAGGCATAAGCAAATATTGCTGTCTTACGCTATGAAATTCCAGCTTTTAGAGGAAGATGCAGATGTTTCACATATCACGCAACTTCATCTCTCCTTCTTCTGACCCTGCTCCCTTCCTGCATCCCCCTTCCCACACACACGCATGCATACGTGTCGGCCATTTGTTCCGACGGATTTAGCCTAGTTTGGATCAAAGCTTCCTCTACTTCATTTAACAGATTTGCTCAGATGGAAGGTCTCAGGGGAGAAATAATGTTTGTAAGAGGGGGGTTTTCAGCATTGAGTATGTAGGTCATTGGACTTTAAAATAAATTAGAGAATAGTTTATCTATTAAACAAGCCTCACAGTACATATTTCATGAAGCTATACTTAATTATAGGCTAATGTGCACTACACAGCTACCATGAAGAAAGATTAAGCAGTGGCCCATAATGCAGTGATTAATACAATTATTAGCTGGCTGGCATGCAGCATCTATTATTTGGTACCATCATGAGAAATAACAGACCTCTAGTTTTTGAGGTTGGCACTTCCTGCAAAATGCAACAAACCCAAACATTTTCAGACAGAAATGCAAGTGTCTCCGCACTTCCTGGGGACAGGATCCTCGGGAGGCAGCAGGGGAAATGCAAGGAGGTGAGAGCAGACTTCAGACTCCACTTCAGGTGCTTTTTATGTTGCTTCTCCACTGTGGACTTTTGGGAACATCCCACATCTTCTGCTGTGCAGTGCAAGGCCGACTGTATCCAAGCACCTCTTATTATTACTTGGGACAACAGTCTCTGACCCAAAGGGAGACTGATATGAAATTAATTTTGGAATTAAAAACTGAGGAGAGCAAGGCATAAATATGTACCTACATTCTTTTGCTACACTGATGGCTCCTAGGGAAATGATGCACTGTACATAAAATCCATATTAAGGCCCTGTAGTCTAATGGAATGCAGCTCTGAGATGCCATTAATCTTTTACGGATGTTAAAGACTTGCTTGTTCTGGTATCACTGTCATGGACTGTACAGTACCTGACATCACTTATGATGGAAAGCTAAAAGTAGATTATTTCTTTTCTTTTGTATAAAATTACATTTGTCTGATATTTTATCATGAGGCAATCAAAAATAGGGAAGGKTTTTTTTTAACGAAAAGCTAGAAAAGTTAGTGCCACCTAAGATACATATCAGTAGAAGGACAGGAGGACTGACAAAGTAGGTGATATTACTACCCTGAACTACAGACTTCATTTTGTACACTGAACTCTAGTGTAAAATTGTCTGAGGACGGATCATTGCATCACATTTCCAGGTGAAGTCCTGCCCACTAAAGGTGCCTGACACCTTCTTGAAGGACATTACCTCAGCATGTCCATCCAGTGCAGCTTAGCTCCGTGCTCCTGATCGGTGGGCTCAATCTGAGCCAGTACATGCATGGGAAAGCACAGCGCCATCCAAGAAGCAGTACAGTGCTCTCCACAGGGCTACAAAAGATAACCGCCTGCCACCGGCTTGGTCAGTGCTATTTTGGAGGTTACTGTCTCACCCTATACTGTGCAGTGTGGGCATGTCCTGAGAAACCATCAAAATTTCAGTCTGAAGCCACCAAACTTTTCTTTCAGCTGCCACTGCCTCCATCACTCTTGAGGATGTCTGCAGGCAGAACACATATGACTAAAATAGATTTGGCATTTCTCCAGGGAAGCATGCAGGAGAAGGAGATGGATACTCGGCTGGAGTCTCAGGCATTGACGGTGAAATCTAAGGCAGCTGGATAGCATTATGCCATTTCCCAGATAAGAGGTCTGAAACTCAGAGTGTGTCCTGGAGAGCTTCTGAATTACACTCTATGCAGACCCAGCTGGCTTCCAAGAAGACGGGATTCAGCCTCTGGTCTCTGGTCTACTCTCAACAGAGGGGTAATATTTGAAATTGTTACTCTAGAACAAATCTACTCTACTATCAGGTTAGGTACACAAGAAATGTGCCCACAACAGGACATTGTAGCAATTATCTTCCATGCTACTGTACCAATGTATTTCGTTAACAYGTAGATTTTCAAGTGTTTAAACATTCAGTATTAAAAAGGTTCAGAAACAGTTTTCTGTATCTTGAATAAAATCGTAGCTGTATTTGCCCTCTTTTCTACAGAACTGGAATGCAGAGATGATCAAAGAGATGTGAAAGCTGGTTTGAATGATGAATGCTTTTGGAGAGATAGCTCAGCCAAGATGTCAGTTTTGGTGCACATTACTCTTTGAAGAACCTGGAATTCAGTGAAACTTGGTGTCCTAAGTCATATGGGGGGTTGCAAATGCTGTCAGGTGTGACTGGCCCACAGTCACTCTGCCAGGAGCCACTGAAGTTGGGAAGAAAGCACATTTCACTCAAAGCCCTGTTCAGTGTCCTAAAACCACGGGAGCTATGCCAGAACACCACAGGAAAGTAAAGAAACATACTGCAGCTGATTTAGTCCAGATTTTGGATTATCTATCGAGAATGTGGAACAATCTCTATCGTGGATGCTGTTAAACACCACACACAGAGCAATGCTGTGTTGCTGCTAGAGAAAGGCCCGAGTGGTCTCCCTCGTATGCCTGCCTTTTCACTGCCGTCCTGCACAGGCGATATGCAGCTCAGTCAGTGATATGCAAGGCTTGGATTTTCCTAGATCTGCAGAATCAAAACCTTGCCTCCTTTTAAATGCTATAGCAGAACTGTCGATTTAACATACAAGTTGTAAGACAGCTTTTTCATTTAGGGATCAGCTTTTGGTTTATTAGCAGACTTGAGTACTACCAACCCAGCTCTCCAATCTGGCTAAAGCAGGGCTTTATGTTCAGTGACAGTGGCAGAACCCTCACCGGCAACATTACTGCTGACCTCCTGCTCAAGTTCAGAATATGTCATTCTGTCAATACCATCTACCTTGATTATAGCAGGCTTTATATACAACAGGTTATGATCCCAGAGGGATGAAAAGCTTTTCCAAATTAAAAGCAGCATTTTAAAGAGGAAATACTCATACATTCCTATGTAGTTTTCATTTGATATCCTCAAGGCTAACCCCAGAACTCGAAGTCATGTTGATTGAAAATGAATGTTTTTTCTGAGTGCAGCCATCTTATGAATTTAATGGAAGAAGGGAAGTAATAAAAATGTGCTCCATACTTTAATTAGTTCCCTCATAACATGGCATTTCCAAAATGGTAGTGCCAAAGAAAATCATTAATCCAGGAGAACAGGCAAAAGCACTGTATGGAGCAAGGGACAGACCTGCAGGAGACATATACGCACGTGGCCCTTGTTTTTTCTTGTTGGTAAAGCTTACCTCAAAGATCAACTCTGACTGCACAAAAGAAATTTGTAGCAATATTTAAATATGAAACCACTTTCCACTCCTTTAGCCTTATTACAGAGTACCATGGACTAGAGATCATGCTTTGTATGCTTTGAATGGTATCTGGCAGCAGGATAAATGTAAACGGCCTCCCTTTCTGAACATGCGCTCACCTGGGTATCCAGGTGCTAGACTGAAGCTGATACTATCTTTTGATTATTTCAACATCGCAATTTCATTATTTGAGTGAGAAAAACTCTGTCAAATGTATGAAAGCAAACATGATCTGCTGCAAATGGCAGACACCTTTCCAGCAGTCAGTCAATTCTTACACAGTCAGCTGGCACCAAGACAGTCTTTCAGTCTATGGACACTTTTCTTATGCGCTTCTTGGGGCAGTAGCCTCTGGCACCAGCCTTGGCATCAACAGTAGATAGCATGGAAGGAACTGAGGAAGTGGCAGAAGCCCAAAGACCCCTCTGACTCCCCCAGTCTCTTGTCACCTCTTCCCGGCCATGAGGTAGGAGCAGACGTGGAAGTTTATAGCCAGGAAGAGGAACTGAGGGAAGAGCTCACACAAGCAGAACTACCTCTAGAGAACAAAGCTCAGGTAACAGCACTGGGGTGACCAAATGCAAACAAACTGCTGTCCCAGGAAGAAACTGTCTTGTTCAATTCAAACAAAGAGACTGGGAGAAAGAAAGGGAGGGTGATCTGACCTATTTCCATGGCCCATCTCCTGCCTTGATCTGCAACAACCATAGAGCCCATAAGAGTCACAACTTTGCCCCCTCAGCTCTGCTTGGTTATAGAATAGAAATCAATACCTGTGTGCGGTTGAATGCTACTCTTGCAAAGACAGCTTGAGACACACTGGCTCTCTTCAGCTCATCTCTAACTTGCTGGTAAATATCTGGAGACACTTCCACCGATGAATTCGATGGCTCCGGTTTGACAGCTCGAGGGATGGGTGGATGATTCAAGAACTGTTGGTTGATAGCTTGAGGGTGCTGGTGAGCCAATAGCCGGCTGACGGCAATCTGTTGGTTTATCAGATGGGCCATCGCTATCTGCTGCCTTACCAGTTGCGGACTGAGCTGAGGAGACAGGAGCCCCGGGTTTATCATTGTCTGCATCGTTGGCACTTGGTTTCGGATTGGAGTGCTGTGGTGAATTTGGCCATGAGGAGATTGTTCGCTAGTTTTTCCCAAGGTTGCCAGCTGGTTGATATTTGGTAAGTGCATGGGACGTTGACCAAGAACACAATAGTCTGAAAGGTTTTCTCTTTCCACTCTTTCCACTGTTAAAAGAGAAAAATTAGTTTGCTGTCATTTCAGTCTGCACTTACAAGAGGGCTGTTAGCCTAAGGATTACTGCAGGTGACTGTACACAACAGCACACCCACTTTAGTTTGCAAATCTGCACTTGCGTAAGAGCTCCACAAAAAACATAAGCAAAAGCAGCACAGAGGAAGAACAAGTAATCAACAGTCTTTTGCACAGGTTTCGCCCACTGCGTAGGAAGCCTCCTTATCAAACAGGTAGCAGGTTCCCTCTCCAGCCTCATTTCCTAAAGTAACAAGCTCAGACATTTCTGCTCATACTGTCGCTAACTTTTGAACCTGCTGTCAAACTGAATGAACTCTCAAAAAGAGGTGAATGGGAAAGAAACCCAAATTAGTATCCAAACAAATCCAATGGAAACTAGATCCTTCCTTGTGCAGCTCATGGATCAACTTCTCATTACAAACTCAGCAACTATATCTTTTTCCCACATAAACTACCCTGCATTCTGTGTGGATAAAGTTATTTGGTAACATCAATTCACCTGAACGCTCTACAGCAGAATCAAGCCCCTTGTGTGAAGCATGCTACAAAACCATGTCTGCCCCCAATTCACACATGAAAAGATTTTAGAGCAATGGTTTTTCTTTTTTTTTCTTTTTTTTTTGGGGGGGGGGGGGGTGGGGGGGGGAGGAGGTAAGGTGGGCAGGGGGAAGGATACAATGCTCTTGCGTTCTGTGCCTTCACCTCACCTTTCCATTAATATCCAAAGCCTCACCACTATGAGTCTGTCATATCAACTTTACAGAATACAGATTTTGACAACATCCTATTCACTGATTTATGGTGCCCTTTTTTCATGGCTTCACACTCTTCCAAAAACCTTTGTTTAGCACAACAAAGACCCATGACTCTTAAGTGACAACATCCTGTAAGAAATGAAACTCTACAAACCAAATATATATCCTGTAATTACATATGTAGATACATGTTGTCCCTTTTGAGTATCTTACATCAGCAATGCCACAGTATCTTTTCATGTAAGTGCAAAAGTAAGTAAACATACTACAAAACTACATTTCCTGCAAAAGTAATATTTGAAACAGGAAATGAAGTTTAAAAAGTACAGAAATAAAACTATCACTTAGATAACTGTAAGTAAGCAGAAGTCGCTGTAGACGAGGTTGCAGATTCCACGAGCTTTGCGACATGCACTTGGCAGGCAGTGACACAGGGATCTGACAGAAAGTGTTGGGGGACCCAGTATCTCGCAACTAGGAGACTACTGCCTCATCCCACCCTTGTTTTCAGCAGAGAACAAGCTAGGATTTATTTTATGAATGTCATAATACTATGACAACTCGTGTAATGATTAACAACTGTACAAGGCTTTGAACCCTTTTTTAAAACTTAATCTGTATAAAACTTTGAAGCTTTACACAGCTAATACTCAGGACGACAGTTTACTGAGGACCTTCTCTGTTTCCTTCTCAATAGAGCAGAGAGCTCTTTTCACCTTCACAGCTAATCCCAGAAGACGAGGGCTGAATTCTCACTGGGGAGAGCGCCGTGGCCTGAACACCCACAAGCACACACAGCTGCTTTACAGCTGTCGCTGCACAACATCAAATGAGTACTGAAGTCTACATGTAGGTGAATAGTGCCCAGGATTTTTTTTCTTTTTATGAAAATTCTTATTTTTTGTATGAAATTTTAATTCCCTCTTCCTGTTCTTTGGAAGAAAAATAATCCAGAAAATCTTTAGCCTTCAATAAAATAATTGCTTTTAAAAAGCTAAACCGAAACCTTTTAAAATAAAAATAAAAAATTTAAAACCTTCTAAATAAAAATTAAACATTTCTTAAAATTGCTATTTTTCCACAAAAGCCAAAGTTTCAACCCTACTAATTTTCCACGGTGTTTACTTGCGCAGTGTGCTTCAACGACATAGTTTTGACCCATCTCACGCAATACACAAACACTACTGCAAACAAACGGCCCTTTCTGACACACGACTCGCAGCCTGCTCAGCAGATAGCACCATATTTCAATTTGCTGAAAACCCCTATCAACGGGCCTCCCCGAAAGGGCCGTTCTCTGGCTTTAGGACAGACATGAAATCAATCTGTGCTATGAAACATGAGTGGTGTTAATGGCAGGGACAGAGCTGCCATGCTATTCAAGGGCCTGCACGGCCACGGGGAGGGCGAGACGGCAGCCGGCGACGTGCTCTTCCCAGCGCCGTGCCCGAGCCGGCCGCCCCAGCCCCTCGGCGGGAGGCCTCCACCTGAGGAATGCTGTTAAACTCACCCAATTGCCAGCAAAACCAAATGTAATTACTCCAAAGGTGCAGGAGCTACTCAACAATCAGGAATTAATCTGACACAAATAAAATAAAGAAGTTGTGCAGTATACTTGAAATAATTAGAGTATTATGCTAAAAGCAAATACAATAACAGATACTTTCAGTCTTCACTTGCACCCCTGGAAATCTAGAGGCCTTACACCAGGAGTTTCAGGAGAGCTGAAATAATCTCTGAACTATTTTGTAGTTTAAGAAATTCACAGAGAATAAGTCACTGAAACCAGCAAATTACTACTTGTTAGAACACAAAAACAGTAACCAAGTGTTTTTGAAAACTTGGTGAGAAATAAATATAAATAAAATTAACTTTCTGGGCTGAACCACATTTGCCAAGTTTCCACCCACTCCTGACTTCAGTGCCAAGTTATAAACCCCTATAAAAATAAAGTTGAAGATGCAAAGGCTGCCAAGCTGTTAATCTCTGCAGTGCTACTTGGAATTACAATAACACGGAGACATCACCTGACTTGCTTCCATAGGTGTATTTTTCCCTTATTATCAGTTTCCTTTCTCCACCATATTAGACTATGCAGCCCTGCATATATTCCCAATAAACAAACCAGATTCTAGTCACTTCAACCACTTCAATAATAAAAAGTTACCATTAACAGTTACGCTGGATGGAAAAAATGTGCATTACTCAACTCCTCAGACTCTCCCCTTCTCTAGCACCACTACCCATATCAGATTCCCTGTTGTTCTTCACAAACTAGGAATTGGTGGGGCGCTGTGGGGCCCGGACAGAGGCAGTCCTGCGGGAAGGCTGCGATGGAGACTGGCACTGGGGAGAAAGGCCAGCTGCCCCGGCAATGCTCTGAGAAAAAAGGCATGCAGGAACCACAAAGTTGCTGCGACACCGATGTTCTGCCCCAGATCTTCTTGAGACATGGCTCTCTTGATGTGCATCCTCCATTTTTCCTGTTCCTTCCCCATTACAGTCTTACTCTTGTCCCTCCCATCTTTACTATTGCTCCACTCAACTGGAGACGCCTTTACAGCATCCATAAAGGCAGGAGCTGGCTGGTACCTGAATATATCGGACACAGCAGCTGTGAAGGCAGAGCAGCAGGAACGTAAGCAGGGAAGAAAGGGCTCCATGAGCTTGTGCCGTCTGTGTTCAAGTCCTGCTGACAAACCTCCTCTGCTAGTGATGCCTGGGCTAGGTGAGCAAAAGCTGCTCCAGAAGGCTGTTACCCACCTCCCATCAGCGGTGCGGCCACAGCAGTAGACTTGGAAACGTTCCCTCTTGCCCCCCGTGTCATGCTGCTTGGTCATATGATTCTCCAGCTCTTTGCTCAAAGAGCTCTTGCAAGCCAAAGCACAACACAGCCCCTCCGTGTTTCACAGCCCCCTCCCAAAGCCATGCGACACGTCAGCGGAGGCTAGGTGTCAGCGTCTGGACAACAGGTACTGCGCCCAAGGCCAGTGAGCAGCACGCTAGGATGCTGTCTGTCCTTCACCGGCCTACAACCCCCTCCAACATGTCACTACCTCTACAAGATGCTCAGAGACCGACATAATCGCCAGAATGAGAGCAGCAAATTGTCATATTTCAATGCTCCTTTCTCTTATAATGATTACCACGTGTGTCAATGTATTTCAACTTCATACTGAGCTAGAAACTTCCTGGATACAGCACAAAAGCAATCCAAAGCACTCTTCCCCTGTGTGATGCTCTTAACCTCTACCCAAATCTTCCTTGCACAGTCAAATAGCTGACGCAGTCCACAGCACAATAGCTTGGGGTGGTCCGCATGCAACTTTCCATTTGAAATAAAACCAGCTCAAGAGATTTAAAAAAAGATTTATTTCTCCACCTTCCCTTCCCCTCACCCTTTATTTTCACTGAGTTGTTAATAGAAACATTCTGACAAACAGCCTGTGGGGTATTTCGGGCTTATGAACGGCACTGAACTGACTGACAGCACTGGAAACCAAATTCCTTAGTGCACACAAGAATGGGTATCGCAGGGAGAGCAAGAACTTAACATGTCTCCTTGTGCTGCACCGCAACGGTGACATAGGGGACCCTTCAGCACCCAGGACCCAGCAAGTCCCGAGCTTTTCAGTCCCCCAGGCATACACAGGCTCGTTGCCCCCAACGGAGTAGGAAGAGGCTGGTAAAGGAACATTTTGTAATTCGTTACTTGCCTGCAGAATTGCCATGTTTCAATTGTGACAGGATGTCACCACCCCAGGGTTGTGCTCCAGCACAACGGCTTCAGAGCTTGCTGCTTTGTTTTATTTATTATTTAAAACCTGGTGATCATAAAAGCCATTACTAGCAGTGGTAATGGCCAAACAGAGCTAGCTCGGGTCAGCACAGAGAGCGCTCTGCTTGTGAAGTTTCGCATGCCTTGCGCTAACCTTGGGCCACAAAGAATCCACCATTTCTGGTGGCTTAGCACCATCCTGCTCACTGGAGCAAGGCTCGAACCTTGGGGCTCTGCTTGGGGGAAGAAGCGCTCCCCAACTCGACACCACCCTCCGTCTCAGGGAGGCAGGGCTGCTGCAGTACACCAAGAGAGTGCCCTCTCGCTCATGCTACATAATTATAAGCTACCACTTTGCAAATAACAGAACCACTCCAGAGCACAGGAGGTGCTTTTAAAGTGGTAATTCTGTATCTTTTCATCTATAATTAGGATAATTACTTATTTCTTTTAATCACAGCCCACTTAACCACTTCAGTGCAAGGGGCTGGTCTGAGGAGTCTCATTTTCATTCAACATCTAATCTTCATATTTACCCAAAGTCGTTCATTGACTTCACTTACTGTCTGATCTCTGGCTGGGCCATTTATTCTTACGGTCAGGACTGGAGAAAATGCAGGTTGACTGGAGGGGCAGACCTGATAATAAATTGTAATTTTTAAGACCTTTCTTTGACTCGACTTCTGCAGCAGGGCTAATGACCTCAAAATAGCTATAGACCATATTCAGAAATTGTTTGCCTGCTGGCTGTGGGTAGCAAAGGCCTTTATCCAAGCCTAATGGAAAATAGACAGGAAAGGCAATTGTCTGTTTTTGGTTGTGTTGAAAATTTCAGTTCCCACCAACGCACAAGTCACTATTTTTGTATTTGGAAGAACCATCATTAAAAGTGGATCTTTGATCAGCATCAGTGCCAGGTGAAGCGAGTAGAGTGAACTAAAATTCTTTATCTTTGTGCAGCTGAGCCTCCCCTGGTCTCTTCCTAAAGACTAAATCCAATTTGTCCCTTGGGGCACAGAGATGCTAATGTGTTTTCTGTCACTTCCACTTAAACATAGTAAGCCATAGTCTTCCAGTGGGCTGACCCTGAACCTTCATTGCTGCCAAAACTGCTTGTCAGAAAAGAAGAATTTAGCCCATCTTATTTTTAGATTATTTTGGGGCTACCGTAGAGGATAAAGAGGGCCCACAGTAGTATGAACTCAGTACTTCATAACCATGTTAACATCACTTGTAAACAGGACATGCCAGGTCCACATGGCGGAGAAAGGTGTTACACAGAAGATACTTTAGTGACCACCGTGGTTTAATGTATAAATACTGGTCATGTAAAATGGAAAAGGAGAAGCAGGACAAACATTACTCAGAACTGTCTTACAGGAACACAGAAAGTGCTGGTTTAGATGGACTGATGGTCTCATCTGGTATAATAATATCTCCCTCCCTGTCAAACTACTGTGACAGATGTCTGTCCTGCTATTTAAGTACTAACCTTCTGTGGGCGCCTCAAGAGGCAGATGCAAATCTACCGGAATACCCCAGTCAATTGTGCAATCCCTCTTGGAGATAAGTACAGATCTCTTCCTGACTCATAACATCAGAGATGATGAAAGGAATGAGACAGAAGACAAACATCATTAAGAAAGACATATAAACCCTTCAGATGCTTGGAGTGAACAGAACTCAGTTGCGTTCTCAGGGACAGAATCAATTATGTACTCTGTGAAATCCACATGATCAGAGACAGTCGCATTAACAGCTTTCACGCCAGGAAAGCTTATATCCAACTTCAGGTTTTCCTCCCTTTCCAGTCTAATTTCCACTACTGCTTACTTTCTCAAAAGTTCTCTCCTTTTGAGCTATCATGTTCTTATTTGGCCTCACAAAAAAATACTTTTTAAATATGAAGAAAATTCATTTTGCAATTTTGGAGATAAAAAAGAAATGTGTGGGTTTTTGTCTTATTGTTTTTTATAAAATGAAGATTGTTCTTTACTCACTAAGAATTCAGGAGTGACTGGACAGACCTCCCAGCCTTGGTGCACAACTGGTCCTCACTGGGAGAAGCATCTTGCTATACTTGGAACAGAAGACATTTTAAAACCCTAAAGTTGAGTGAGTGACATTATTTGAGCAGGCTCAGTCAGCATCTCTTAATTAAAATAGAATAAAATCAAGCAGTCATAAAAACCTTCTGCATGGCAGGGACAACATACAGGGGACAAACGACTAGGCAGTTTCTCTACAGAAAGGCTTTCCACCTTCACTAGACTGGACTTAGACTTCACTAGACCTCACTTAGTCCCTAAGGCAGTAATGGCTGCAGCTCTGGCCACACGCACACGCAGGACATGGTATTCGGCTAATCAGACATACCTTTCTGCCATGATATATGTACCATAGGAGTGAGAGCCAAAATAGCCAAAGGACAGGAAAGACACTCCGCAAAGCTGAAATTCATGCACACATTTACTTTAGATAAAAATTAAGTTTAAAGAAAAAAAAGGATGTTTTCATTCTCTTTACACAGGGGAATAGCCAAGAGGGCCACATTTACCCAAAGCTCCTGGAACACATTGCAGTGGGTAAATTGTTTCTTAACAATACACGTGCGCAAATCCCCCAAACTGGCACTTAACATCAGGGACTAGACTGAACTATGAAATTTAAATGTGAGTGTGGAAAAGAGTAGACAGGGGTCTATAATTCTTGCTAAAGCTTGACAGCTCTAAGCTTATATTTAAAGAGGGAGATTCGACATTTTCGCATGACCAATGCAAATCAATGAACTACTGTCCTCATAAAGCAGCACAGCAGTCCGTGGCCTGGAAGGATGCCTCTGAGTCAGAGATGGTCTTCAGGTCCTGCATGTCTTCTAAATTCTGAAAATATTGCCTGCGAATGAAGTTATTTTCTTTCTTTTTTTTTTTTTTTAAGAAAGTGAGGAAAGTCCTATTTTAGTGCAATAAATAGACAGTCAGGAGTATAAAAGTAAGCAAAAGAAAAATTATAGTAGTGTCAAGAGCCACACAGCTGACCTAAATGATCCTATCTGGTTTAGTGCCAGAGCCACAACTAATACTCAAACAAGACAAGAAATTATCTCTTCTTAAATAACCTAACATCTCTGCTTCAACAGGCTAATCAAAAAGGCTCATGGCCAAGATATATATATACACCTATATATACATACATATACACTTATATAAAATCTATTTACATAAAAACTCATGTATGTATGTACATATGCATGTATGAATAACTAGGATATTTTTAAAAGTCAAAAACATTGCTTGGGAAAGAGCTCATGGGTCTTTTCATGAGGCTTCCACATCTGCGAGGAACAATTCAAAACAATTCAAAACTGTTCATCAAAGCACATAACGAAAATTTTCACCAGACTCACACTGGCATTATCACCATGACGGAATTGTAGGTTCTCTCAGCCTGGGAATAACAAAGCTGGGAACCCTTCAGAATCCTGTTTCTAACCTCTCTCAACCTATAATGGCCTCTAAAACACATTATAAGAAAAACAGATTGCTCTGTCTATCCGTTATGGGAAGTAAGCAAACATACTTTCAAGAATAAAACAGCACACAACAACAAATCAGTGATATTGGAAAAATCAAAGAGCAGCCAAAGCAGATTCTCATTTTAAGGAAGCTATAAAAGCTCTTTCCTACAGAAGCTAGTTCCTGATCTATTGAAATAGAAATAACCAAGCCCTCCTCCTTTAGACTGAAAAGACTCATCATTCCACAAAAACTCTGAGACAGCCACAGTCTCAAAACTCACATCCACAGAAAAGCTATATTTTGACAGTCACTGATGGCAGGAGCAAAGATGAAATGTCCTTATTTCCCAGACAAACAAAATATGTCTTTTTATTTTTAAGTTCACAATGTATTTATTTCTCCCTTCTCCCTTCCTAACCTCCTCCACCAAGCTAAGCTGTGTCGTCAGGCAAAAAGAAAAGATTCACACCAGGGAAGAGTTTCAGTTGTGAAAGAATTTTGATATAGTGATAGTCTTTTTGATAAAAATAGAAAGCATGTCACTTGGGAAGTGAAATAGCTATTGAGAAAAAGAGAGAGCTAAAAAATAACCAAAATGCTACGAACCCAAGATGTTGGGCAGTGAGCAAGTCACTGGTACAAGTTTGACCCCCAGACAATAATTTGAATTGCCTGCAAAAGTTCTGGAATACTTCTCGCCACAGATATATATTTGGGCATATAGTTATCTACAAGGTCTTGTTTTTATTTGCACATCTATTTGTTAGTCAAATTAAGAACCAATGCAGGTCTTTTAAACAAGCCCAAGCATGAAGCTTGACAGGGCTTGGCTTCATTGCAGCTGATGCTGGCTTAGTGGTTGTGCCTGGTCACGGCACTCCTCTCCTCAGGGCCTCAGTGCCTCCATCCCTAACACGGAGGCAACGAGAATGGAAAACGCTTTCTCTCAAGGACATTGAACCAACTTTGTGCAAAAATGAACCGACTTGGAGAGAGCTCTCCTGCTGGATCCTGACGCAGGCTTTACAACACTGACAGAAGATCACTTCTTCAGAATAAAGATCACACTTTCACATCATTTCCTTCCCAGAAGGTTAAGTCAATTATTTAGATTCTGAATTTCAACAGTGCTAACCACCTTCTCCCAGCTCCCGCGCATTGCATCTCTGGAGAGACCAGTCGTGTGGTTCTCGGCCGGTGAGGAGCATCCCAGCAGGACAGGGCAGGAGAAAGGTAGCTTGAGAACTGCTGGACTAACTCATCTCTGTACAACTATCATCAGAGCATCAAATATGCAACCTTTAGTAAAAAGGTGGAACTGTGATTCTTCTTTCAAGTAGGTTTAAACACACTTAAACTCTGTCACGTATGCAACAAATTACCAAAAGGCCTCGCATCCCTCAAAAAAGAAGAAAAAAATTAAAAACAGAGTTTAAAAAGGCTTCACATAGTAATATTAAATTCATTCATGCTGCATATTTTGAACAAAACTACCATACAGACTAGATGGCTTAATCACCACCCAAACGATTACGCAGGTCCGTGGGGGAAAGAGAAAGTTCACAGAAGAACCGTAAGCTTCTCATTTCCTAACCATTGTACATTTTCCATCGGAACTGTGTTAACGTAAGCTCTCTTTCAAATATATATGTGTATCCCAAGGAGACCGGAGAAAGCGGACATGCCATTACAAATTCACTCGTGTCCTCACAGATATACCACTTGATAGGCTCCAAGCCAGGAGGAGACCGAAAAGCCTCCGTGCTCACACTGGTGAATTCCTGAATCTGTTTGTGTACGAACTCTCGTGCCACTGAGTAAACTGTGAATGTCTTAAAACCTTAAGGGGCTAGGGCGGGGTGGGAGAAAAAATTTGAGCAGAATTCTATTCTAGCATGGTCTTGACACAAGACAAAATTACCATGCTGAGCTGAACTAACTGAAAACTTTTTTTAAATTACAAGCATAATAGTTTAGYTGTCTTTTCGGTGAGTTCAACAGAATGCACACTGAGAATGTTTACTTGAGATTTCATACAATTCCTTTTGTATATAGCTTTTACATCTGTTGCTAATGATATCAAATTATTGATTGTTCACTTTCTTATATTTATTTAAACATTAACTATATACTCTGCAACCTGATGCTTTTCGCTTTTTTTCCAGAGAATTTTTTATTTTTGCATGGCTTCAGTTGTAATTACTTTGATCTTCCAGAGCGTACAATTATTTTACTGTTTATTTATTTCTATGAGAAAGGAAAAAAGTTTGACCTAGGAGATCTATATGTGGCAATTTGTAACAGAATCACATAGCTTATGTTTAGAAAATCATGGTTTTGATTAAGAAGCAACCATTTAGTTCCCACTGTTTTATTAAAACAGACATTAGCAGATAATAGGAAACACATTTAACACTGTAGGCTGCATTTAGTTTGCAACGTCAATAAAGCTATTTTGAAGCCCCTTCCTATTTTGCATTTACCACAGCTCGTGTGAATTGTTTTTTGCTTTTACTTTCTAATAACCAGCTCTAAACTTAAACCTGAACATGGGTGCTGGTCCCAAAGACTCTAAATTACAGTTCTACCCAATCTATCCAGATTACGATCCCAGAAGTGAACTGCTGCATCATCCATCCACCTTTATGAAAAACATAACACTATTCTTCATTAAAAAGGGATGTGTGACGACTGAAGCATAGAACCCAATTCACTGATTTTGCATATTAAATGAGCTGTCCTGTAGCAATATTTGGCTATGGAACAGAAGCAAAATAACAAGAAAAAGAAGGTGCCAAGAAATTAAAACCACCCAAAGAAGTGCAGAAGGCTTCCTGTGGCAGGGGGTTTAGATTACTGCCCTGAAGTCCCATGGCTGTTTATTCTCTATGCACCAATGTACCTGCCGTAGCTTCTTTGTTTTCTCTCCCACTCATATGGTTGATGAATCAACACTACTTGAACTGCTTTATAGCAGCTTGTGTTTACTTCACACATACCTTAACCTTCCTTTTTCTCCTCCTACTAACACACACATACACTTCCAAACAGCAACGACTGGCTGTGTCTCTTTGAATAGCACATATACAGAGTTATCTGGCAAACTCTTCAGGTTTGGATCCTTGACCTCTTGATTGAGGTCTCATTCTGCTTTTACTGCACTTAGTAAGTGCACAGTTAAATTGTTAAGTAAAAAAAGTAAGAGCTTAAAGAATTCAATGCTCTAAGAATGGAAGAAAGTGGAAGACAGCAGTGTGCTACAAACACTCAGCAGCTGTAGTGGCATCTCCACAGTTAAGAACAGCACAGTTAAGGGCTCCCAGCGCCTCTGCAGCTGGCATTACACCCTTGCCCAGTTTGGAAAAAAAAAACCAAAATTGCCTCTCTTCTCCTAGAACAGCAGGCATAAGCGAACGGCGATGACCTTGAAGCTGTTTGATTCTTTTGATTGTTTTTTAACCAAGAGGATATGTTAGAGCTTTTTGAATAAAATTCTTTTATTAAGAGATACCATTTAGAGAAAAGAAACACTTTTGAGTCACACAATGGCAATTTAGAGAGAGAAGAAACTATCCAGTTCATTTGGCCCAAAGGTAATTGTGTACTAGAATATCCAGTCAACATTTTTACCTCAAGTCTAAATAATTTTAACAGGCGAAGAGCAACACCTCAGCTTCCTCATGTACATTATCACCCCACTTCTGCCTGAACAATCTTCCTTCTAGCCACAAACAATTTTACCATAAAACATTCTCATTTTCACAGTGAAAACCCAATCACTGCCCAGCGCAGGCCTGCGAGTCGCCCAGGCAGGTGCCACCCCTGCGGGCAGCCGCTCCGAAGCTCCCACGAGCYAGACCCGCAGCAGAGGACAGCCAGGGCTCCCTGGCATCTTTTATGCCATTTTGTTTCCTGCGTCCCTCCCTCGAGAAGCAGGCTCTTCACGCACTGCCATGCAGACTGCCAGTCTGTCCTACAGAAGCTAAACAAGCAACCTTTCATGTCTCATGTATCCCAGCTTTTTAAGAGAGCAGGACTGCAGACTGTTTTTGAAAGACGCTAATCTTCACGTGACTAAAAATACAACAGCTTCTCAAGCAGGACAGGACATTGCCGTATCTCTGCTTAATGCTTGTGAATCCTGGTATGATTTTCCTGGATGCTGAAAGGATCACAGGCAGAAAGGACAAAAATAGCTAATGCCTCTTTTAGACATCAAATCTTCCCTTCAGTGGTGTAACAGCGAGACAGACTAGGAAAAAAMCTGTCGTATGGTAAAGCTAATTTCCAAGGGCAATGGGCATTTGGGGAGAGGAAAGGCATGCACAGAGGAGCCAACTGGTATTGCAGAACTCACTAGAGAAAATCTGGACTATGCCAAAACTTCTGCTCAAAGCACATGTTTTCAAACAAAAATCTACCAAAATAATGGTCCAGTATACACTCAAGCCCCTTCCCAAAGGAAAAGATGAATAAAAGAACAAAGTAAACATGATGGATGCTTGTCACATCACTTCATGCACTACTGGAAGGTGAGCAGACATTTCAGTGGCGAGAGCAGCATGCAGAACTTGCACAGAATAATTTTACTGCCTCAGGCATTCGCTGCTAACCAACTAATACAACCCCATTGTAAAAATAATACAAACAATGGGCTGTTTTCATCTGAACYCTCAGTGGGTGCAGCAACATGTATTTAGCAACTTCTCCTAACAACCAGGTATTAAACACTCCACCGGTAGCCAGATGCCCCATGACAGCACATGGCAGGAATGCCTCGACACTTTGCAGTATTCCAAACAGAGAGCACAGGGGCACATTACTTTGGAAGAAGTTTTTTAGCTTTCATGAATAAAATACAACTAAGGTAATTTACATAGCAATTTAAGTCCTGAGCTACTTTATTTTCCAAAATGTTTTAACTTAATTCAAAACACAGTTCATCTTTCAGCACAACTAAATGGGATATTACAAGCATGTTTGAAGTGGTCTGCGTTTTCACACGAGCCTTGATTGTAAAGTATCAAATTTAATTTCATATGTGCTGTGACTGTGCCCTCTTTGCAGACACATTCACTAATATCATTAGAGCTTATTAGCACTTTTACTTAAAGCAAATAATCTCAAACTGTCAGCAGAAGTTCAAGAACTTGGAAAGTAACAAAAAACATCAATTTACCTTTAATCTTCTTGTACTTTTTGTACCATCTCCCAAACTCCTGGCACTTGGTTGCTGACACATTGGCATAGTATGTGCTATTTACAATGGACGAAATCATACTCTGAAAATAAAGAAAGAAATACAAAAGTGTTTTAAAATAACTTGCACAATTAGAAATCTTCCAGGGAAAGCGAACAATAATGCAAGTGCACACTGATCATCTATTTGTGACTTTAGAACTAAAAGCAGTGTCTGATGAGTACACAAAATGAATTTTATTCTCCATTTTATACCCCCTGGCATAATTACTCCGGTTCACTAATAAAGCAAAAAGGATGCAGTGTGAACCTAGACTGAGGCCTACAGCTCAGGTGGGTTTTTCTTCCACTGTAATTTGTACTTGTGCTATCACCAAACCTGGACTTTCGTTGCACAACAACAGGCAGAGTTGTGCTGGGGAACACACGCTCACAGCACCCGAGCGAGCACAGGCGTGATTTAGGGACCACATCCTAAAGGTAAGATTAGATGCTTCAGCATGCATAATCCAAATAACGCTTTTCAGATGTCTCTGTTCTGCTTCCAAATGTAGCAAGGCCGCACAGCCAAGAACAGGAGAACATCCGTGCTACTCACTGCAGAACAACAGTTAGGCAAATGAGTTAAATTAATGTAATTTATARAAACGTGTGATTAGCACTTGTGTGAAAAATCACCCAAAAGAGAAATTAACAGTGCTATTCAGTGAAGGGAACTACACATACTACACTACAGAGCAACCAAAAACTGCAACACAGCTCGACAAGGCTGAAATTTCACTTGCTTAACTACCGACCCCCTCTCTGCTCTTTGTGGCTTCCCTGTGAGCAACTCTTGCACACGCCAAGGGAAGCAGAGAGGAGCAGAGCTACTTTGCAGCACCTGATACCGATATAAATGATACTTTATAACTGGGATGCTTCTGCCCACAGGGTGAGAAAGAGTCTGGTTACTGGTAGTTTTTCCTTTCTTTTTTTTTCCTCCCTTTGTCCATTCTATAGAGGAAAGGATCTTTTTAACCACAGTTTGCTTTCCTTTTCCCCCCCTTAACTCTTCCAGGGCCAAATCACTCCCAGCAGGCGTACAAATTYAAGCACAGAAATACAGTCTAACACCATGAAGACATGGGAGCCACTGCACCTTCTCCAGAAACGACACTTCTCTTACGCCCGCCTTCCTCACGTACATCGAAGCTCAGAAACACAGTGGCACGTCGCAGGACCTTTCCGCGCAGTGGCCGAGCCGTGAGAGTTGGCGTGACCTCCCGCCGGGAGCGGGCTGCTCACCGCAGGTTCAAGCTCTGGCCCACAGGCTTCTGCAGGCTCTTGTGCAAAAGGGGATCTTAGCCATTTCGGTAAAGCTACAAGGCTTACGCACTGGCTTACTCAATTTTCACAATGCTTTAAAAACAAAAACATCCCCTCCCTCTTCCAGATCTATCCAGCCTTCTACCCGGAGCACTGCAATATCACAGGACTCCAGCTGTTTCTGAACTCATGAGTTTTGTGGACTTGAAAAAAATGTGAGCAAAACTGACTTTAGAGGGACTTCTTATGACAACTGGAGGGCACAGACTAGTTTCAAAACATAATTTCACTTTCAGTAAAGAGGTGGTTCTGCCTTTTCACTTTAACTTTTCTACTTGAATGCTGCTATGGTGCACTGCAGTAGATTCTGAAAGCTATGAAGTAAGAGCCTTTCTAAGGGGCCACTTTAATTTCTAAAACTGAGATTCAATTTTCTAATTAAAATCAATATTTTGAGACATAAACCTAGCATTGTGGCAGTCAGCAACAATTCCTTCCCCATAAATCCTCCCTTGTTCTCAGTCACTTTACCAAGCAATGGTATTCTGAAAGCACGGCAGTGATAGCCTCTGCTGAAGAAAAATTTTGTACAAAGTTGAGCTGAGATAACTTGTGTTTTCTAGCATCCTTTCAGTTAAATTTCCTCCACTTAGGCAGGGTGGAAAAAATGTTTAGCTCTGTGTATACAACAATTTCATTTTTCCATTATTTTTTTCCCAAATCCACTAGCTCTACAAAATATTGACATTAGTGAAATTGGGGGCCTATTAAATATCACAGACTAAATTAACCCATTAACCTTTATTTGAGAAAGCAAAGTTTAAACTAAATAGTAAACTGAAATAGAAATTTCCACTGCTGGTGAAAAATCCTAGGACAGATTCTCTTCAACTGCTTGACAAGAGACAGAGCTGGGGAAAAATCTGTAACAACTTTCAAACTACAAAGAAAAATATTCCTCACTATTAAACTGAAAGGAATCCCAGGGGCATTTCTGTTAGAAGTCTTGATAAGTCTCCAGAAAGGAAATACCCCTTCGGAAGAGACTGGCAAGAAAAACCATTGAGTAGTTGTAAATTTCTAAATAACGTACATTTTTCCCAGGAAAATATGTAAGGAAGGAATAGATTATACCGAGTTGCAGATATGTTTGCCATGCGTGTGGCCATGACAGCCACATGGATGAAAGCTGCCTACACCAGCACCTGAGGAATATCCACATAAAGAAAATCCAGTGCAGTAAGTTCAAGAAGAAAAATATGGGGCATGCTCTTACCCCAAGAAATCTTGCTCCAACAAGGAGACAAAACACATGGGCAATGTTGAGATGAGTTATACAACACACAGGAAAGACAGAGATCTCTATGCAAAGATGGAAATGCCGAAGTAATTGGATTTCCTTCCACCATGCACACTCCCCCCATCCACCAGCCACCCCCAGCTTGGTTAACTGGGATTTATTTGTTTGAACAGCAGCCTTATGCTAAGGGCAGCTAAGCTGCAGCCACATAATACACCTAGTAGAAAAAACAGAACAATTTTAAATCAAAGTGAATGATTACATTTCCCATTAGTGGCAATCAGAGTGCCCATCTGGGCTGCAGGGAGAGCTCCTGCACCGAGAGCAGACGCTGGAGCGCGGGCGCTGCCCCTCTCCACTTCTGCACTTGATGCACTGCGAACACATTAATAAACAGCAGCATTTACTCTGCAGTTCAACTCCTACGAGACCACTCTGTAATTTGCTGCTGTCAATAATATATTAACCACAAGGGGGTTGTAATGACATTTCACATTTGGCACGATATTTTTTTTAAAACTGATTTGGGAGAAGGAATTGTATTAGAGGCATATTCAGATGATGGTAATAGACAGCTCCTATACAACCTTCCATTGTATCTTTTGCATTTTGTGAGCCAAAACAGAAGAGACTGAAACTTTTTACAGCAATAACAATGATAATAATAGAAGCTGCATTCTTACAGTCCTGGTTCAGGAGTTAGTCACCACTCAGCAAATGTCACTTGTACTTGTGCTTGAAAGTAATAAGCAAGTGCAATTTTCTACAGAAGGATGTCCCTTCAGCTTTGTCCACTAAATAACTACTGGGGCAAGGATTCTTGCTCCTACAGACCTGCCATCAGTAATCTTGCCAATATACGTTTCAGACTGAGGTTATGGAAGGAGGAAACCAAGTGCCGCATTTCCACCTGGCAGCTTTGGAACCGAAGGGGGGAAGGGGGCCTAGACACAAATGAACGTCTGCATATGAAATGATTCATAGTGTAGTTACACTGGATATTGAAGAAGACCGGGCAGAGACAGCCACATGCTGCAATCATCATTAGCTGACCAGATTCAACAGATAATTCTATTTACAGAAATTACACTTAAACTGTGTGAAAAGAAAATATTTTCTTGTTTAACACACCTATGCTCTGTGCATATCTAAAGTCACCAGTATTCCTTCAGTAAATAAGGCAAGTAAATAAAGCTTTTCCTTACATGGCCTTTCCATTCCTACTAGTTCTGCAGACCCAACACGATTAAGGAAGATGACAAATATTTTCTGCTGGAAAGTGATTCCTACCAATTGCAAAGACCTAAATTCTGCTCTGCATCACACCTATGCAGCCCTGTGCCTTCCCTGCAGTTGTAATTGTAAAACAGCATGACAAATTTGCCCTGGTTACACCTAGAAAAATTTCTCTGCTTCACGGAGTCTTTGGATCATGCACTGCAATGCAAGACAGGCAGCAACAGGAGAACAAATTTTGAATATGGGCCAGCAAACGCAAAGGATTTTTAGCAATTGGGGTTACTGAGATTTGGGTTTTTAAAAGACAGAATAGACAGATTAACCTAAGATTCTACCAGAGTTTTGAAAGGCAACAGATTTCTKGCTCCTAGCAAAGTTACTGGCTCTGGGTGCTGAAGCATTTGGGTTTTGAGAGAGGCAAAGAGGCCCCAGTCATAAAAATTTCATGAATCTCTTGTTATGAGAATCTGAAGTACAAATAGAGCTCATGATATTGGTAGGAAGCTGTTCATGTCTTTGATACGACATCACTGCCATTTATAAAGAAGTCATGAAGAATGAGACTGAGTTTTTGTTCTTTTTTAAACATAATTACATATACATTTTTGTCACTTTTCTCTTGAAATTGGGGCACCTTGGTTGCAAATGCATACATTTTACCATAGTTGGAGACTGATAAGAGCTACCCATGGGTTATAGCGGGGGAGGCACGCCTCTGCCGGTGGGAGGAAGCCACTGAAATTTTGCATTTTAGTATCTTCAATGCTATTGCAAAAGGTGTAGATAAAGGTCTAGATGAAGAATTTACATCCCTCTGACCAGCAGGACAAAAATCAACCAACTCATTCATAATTTTCAACTGGCGACCCACAAATAAAACACAGTACAAACACACTCTTTTTCTTATTAATTAGCATTTCTCCTTTCTAAAAAAAACAAGAAAAGAGTTCAATATTTCTGGAATTGTTTAGACTAAGCACTTTACTGAACAAATATGAACTCTGGATCTTGTAAATGTGGCCTTCCCTAAGCCTGGTAAAAACACTGACCTGGGAGAGAGGGCATTCTTTGGCTAGTGTGCTCTGATTCATCTCTTTGAGCAGTTCCTTTAAGGCATTGCGAACTGTGGCATGGTTCCACTGCTCTGCTGGCAAGTCTTCCAACTTTGAACAACTGTTAAAACAGAAAGCAAAAAGTAGATAGAAAGATTACCTGCGCAGATACTTACTCCTTGTATACAAGAGCCCCAGACCTCTGAGCAACCAACACTGCTCTAGAGTTCCCTGATCAGCCAGTCCTTCAAGGTGTTTCTCTCCTCTTCCCCCTTCCCACCAAACCTGACTCCCAGGAGACAGGTAGTTCAACCAAAAGAATGACAGTACACACCAGGAATAGCAGCTAAYCCTACTAACAGTGTTATACGTGTGCATAACCATTTCCTCTGGGGCCTGGTAGAGAGCAAAGAAGCTCTCCGTAAAGCAGGCCACAGAAATGACTGGAGAAAGACATCCTCTCCAGACAGAGAAAGGTAATTGGGCTGGTATAGAAAAATAAATATACACGCTGCATGAACAAAATCACTAAACAGTAAGGACCCTCATTGTGTGGAGGCAAGGCTTTGAGCAGTAGGTCTGAAAAATTAATTTGATTTTATACAGGTTCTTACACTGCCCTCATCACTAAAGTATCTGAGAGCCTTTCAGAAATGCATTAAGCCATATGCCCAACATCTGTCCCACGCAGTTCATTTTCACTTTCATTCTACAAGAATTGCACAGGCAGTGAAGCCTTCGTCTTCATGTGACGCGTGCTTCTTTTAATTTAACAGGCTCATGGTCTGTGTCTACATACCTGGGGACAGACCCAAGAAGCACACCAAAAGGGTGGGGAAAGCTTGTTATTGTCATTCATGCTAGAGAGATTGAATGCACACTCTCCTATCAACCTCTGAGGTAGGTCTGCTTTCTGCCTATGCAGGTTTTACCCTCCGAGTTGAAAGTTCAGCTGTGCTTGAGGAGTTCAAGTAGTCAATGATCATCTTTATCTCAAAGCTTCAGGCTATCTTTTATTTACACTGCAGCCAGCACTTTGAAGATAAAGAATGAGACCTTGATCTTGGGCTGATACCCTCTGGTAATACAGAAGTGACAATAGGCTAGACGGTCTCCTGGTAGCTCATGTGTCTGAGGACATGAGTTACTGCACTCCAGTTTTGTAGAGGCTACAGGCTCTAGAGGCTCATACACATGCTGCAATGGTTTACTCTAACTGAGAGATGATAACAGTATATAAAACCAAGGCCTGTTAGCAGGAACTGCAAACCTTAAACACTATCAGAGATAACAGGAAAGAAATGTTGCTCTTTGGGAGGTTAGCATCAGCGAGGCACCAACTACTTCCAAACTGACCTGAACAGTTGGTGGGTAAGCATCTGCCACCAAAGGACACTGACACTCTTCCAAATAGACCTCTGTCTTGTTCAGCCTGAGCTTCAGGGAACCATGGGCAAATTATTGTAGGCTGTCTGTTATTTTTGCCTCTCTGCCCTGACATGTCCTGGGCATAGAACTACAGCAGACTGCGCAATATGTGCTCACCAGCACTCCTGGGGTTCCCAGTGGCTGCCCACTGCTCCCTACACACAGATCAGTAACTATCTCAGACCTCTTTCAAAGGCCGGTAAAGAGAAAGGACAAAAAAAGGTGCACAGAGGGGGGAATAGGGCAGCTTCATGTAAAAGTATCAGGAGCTTTTGCTTTGCTGATCAGAACTAGCAATCAGGGAAGGGAAATATTTTCAAGAGGCCAAATGGAGCTGCAGTAAAAGATCCCTGCCTCGTTTTCTTGCCTTTCTGCTGGAAAGACCACTGGAGACAAAAGGAAAGTCAATAAACTCCCCTCCTCCCCCATTGCAGCAACCAGCAGCAAAAAAACATGGATTCTCACAAGGCAACCCCTGGAAAAAGGCAGGATATTTCTTTTTCAGATACAGTAAGACCTGGAAGACCCATTAAATTAAGGACTGTGGAAAGGTCTGCTTTTAAAGGCCTCAGATCTTTACTCCATTGTTTGAGTTCCCACCCCTCTCCTCTCTGCTACCATACTGCTACTTCCAAAAACATATAAAATCAGTTGGACCATGCACCAAAAAGTAGCCAGATGACCAACCATTCTCTTCATTTTTCTTTTCATTTCATCAAAAGCCCAGAAATTAATGAAAACAGGATGTGCTAATCTCTGTAGTAATGCTGTGATCGACGAAGCAGCTCAGAGAATAGAGAAGGACAGATGTTCAGAAACACCCACCTTTGTAATTGGATTTTCAATGTCACAACATGATAGACATCTTGTAGCATGTCGGCTACTGTCGCATCTGGTGCATCAGTCACATAACTGAGAGGGAGGGGATTCCACCTTCCAAGCTTTATTATTCCTGAAGAGAAAACACAAAAAAACACTTCATATTTTATCAGCTGTTTACTAAACCCTTTGATAAGTTTGTCTGTTCAGGGCATTCAAGACCTGTCTTGAGATTTATTGCAATCTTGCTGGAAAAGATGTTTTATGCTGACTCTTGAAGCAAACCACAGAGAAGAGTAAGAATAGTAAATTCCTAGCAGAGAGCTGCTGACATATTCCTGGTTCTTAAATTACTCTGAAGAAGCACAGGATGCTTCCTCCCTTCACCTCTTTCCTCATCCCACTAAAGCCTGGTTTTCTAAGTTAGAATGAGCTTTAAATACTCTGCAGTCCTGATTTTGTAGCCTTCAAAACTTTTCAGTAAATAAATGCATTGTTTTTGACTTGAACAACAAAATTTCTRTGTGTAGGTCTCAGCACATAATTATAATTGAACCATGGTATGATTCCCAGTGTGAATGGTACTGGGAACCCATGAAGGAGGTAGAGTTCATTCCCAGCTACAAGTTGTACTAGGCAGATGGTTGCTTTTCTTTGCAAAGAACAACTGCAAGTTGATCACAGATCCAAAAAATTCGGAAGGGCGGGAAGAGTGTTGAAGTCCGTTTTTCACTTCTGCTCCTTCTTTATTAGGGATCGTAACCTTTTCTGGATGGGCACAGAGACTCTAAACTTGGATGGTAAACTATTTGGTGCAGAGGTATTATTTATGTTTAGACACTTGCCCAGGGCCCACTCACACCAGAAACAATGACTAATACCCAGGAATGACTTCCAGCAAGACACCAAACACAGAAAGCCACAGTGCTGCCTTACATGGGAACAAAGCAGCACGGCTCCGTTCCGCACAACTGCAGCTACTGCTCGTGCTCCCTCCTCCGCTGTGCTCCCTCGCCCCTCTCTTCTGCTCACGTCACTCTTCTTGATGCAGCCCTTCAAGACACCCATCACCTTTTCTCCCATTTCAGCAGACGCCATTTGAGGTTTGCTCACATACTCTTTGGACTTACCAAAGACTGCCTGCAAACTCTACCGCCAAAAATACACCATTACGTGAGAAACACCACTTCCTCTGTAATAACACGACCTCCAAAAAACCTCTTTTGGCATCTGGAAGGATGCTGTGAGGCCAGGAAACTTCAACCCTCTCCCCTCACTTTCTGCTCCCAGTGCTTCCCCCACACTGGATTTAACCAAACTGAAATTAATGGCAAAGATCTTTTATACTAAGCTCCCGCACATCATCATAAAATAATGCCACTGAAACAGCAAAACAACAGCTCCTTGCATGGGGACAATGACAGGACATAATACTAATGAGCACATGAAATATCTGCTATGGAATATTTTTTCTCATTCCTACATGGGTTGAGGAGGAGATAATTTTAGTACAACTCCTTTTCTGTAGYGCTTCAATATTTGCATTTGCCAGTGACATATTGATCTACAAGGTATCCCATCACCACATACAGAGAGAAGCTGGAAGAGACCTAGTGCATCTTCAGTAGTACAAAGTCTCAGTGTAACACGCTGGTACAGACAGGCTAAGATTTCAAGAGCAGATTAGAAAGCTTCTGGCAAGGGGAGATCTTGTCCAAACGAAACAAAAAGTTACTAAGTGTTGCTTGATATCCAATGCTTGAAAATGGGACATAAACAGAACAAAAACATTTAAATGATGCACTGTTTCAGTATTAAGATTTAACAATCTGGTGCTGAATATGCTGCAGTATAAATAGTGCCTGGACTCAGATCCAGTAGAGTAACACACAGCACTCATTCACAGCACCGTATGTCTCCAGAGCTGGCTCCTCGAGTCATATTCCACTTGCCAAGAAAAGCTGTTTTTCTTAAGGGGATAGTTTACTTAATGTTATCTCTGGTGACAACAAGAAATGCATATAGTACAGCATATATTAGTCATGAAATGAGCATCAAGGGTCCACTGAGTGAAATACATGCTGGGAAAACACAGTTTAGCTGCTGACTTCCTTCACCCTCTTCTGCTATATAATAATTTAAAGCAAAATCACCTAAAAATCCAGAAATCCATACCAGCTTCACAGAACCCTTGACTTCCTATGTTTAACCATGCCAAGTTTTCATATAATTGAAAAAATAAGCATCATATGTGCCCCATAAGTCATATCTAAATTGGTAATATTTTACAAGAGGTTTTATTTTTTGTTGAATTAAAGAAGGCACTCGGAGAGCACACCATCTGCAACGGCTTGGTCCTGGCAATGCTGGTGATAGGCAAAGAGACAGTAGAGGTCACTGAAGTCAGCAAACCTGCCCCCAAACTAAAAAAGTTTAAAGAAAAACCACAGTGCAGCGCATCATGGGAAATGCTATGCAAATTGCTTTACAGGAAATGTCTGCTACTACTGGAAGTTAGGTAGATTTTTTTTTAATCCTCCTCTATAACTGGAGAGGAAATTGTTTTGGCTGGATTTAGACAAACACAGGTGTTACCATAATGCTCTGTGCCTCTGCACGTTAACACCTGCTGCGAGTCCTTTACTCTGTGTTACAGCACTGCTGATGCACGCTATTTTTTCAGCCGGTGTGATATGACGTGTGAAATTTTTTTTCCAGAGCACATTGAGCTGGTCCAAACGATAGCCAGAAGCCATGGTTTCCATTCAGCTCCTCAGCAGACTTCGCAGGTGGTTTATCTGATGGCACCGACACTGTATTTAAGGCAAATCTTGGGCTGCATTTGGGAAGATGATGCCAGCTTGTTGAGCAAATTTATTCTCAGCGTACTAGTAGACTTGTCTCTGAATAACTCCTCAGTAAAATTTGAGTGAACCAAAACATTCCCCCTGAAAAGGTCCTCTTCTCATCTAGTACTGGGTGTTTCTAATGCAATGGCGATGTGCAGAGGAGAACACCCTGGTAGCAGGGAGTCCCTTCCACATGCATGTGTTTTACAGCTCTTCTCACTGACTCCAAACAGTGCAGCTTGGGCCTTTAGCGAAATCACTTTAACTGACCTGACTGAGCTTTTATTCTGTCACAACCTGAGACTTTGGAGTGGAGCTAAGAATAAGCAAGGGCACTGCCTGTGTTATTAATGAAGCTATTACTGCTCCAAGAACATCGCTCCTCTTTCGGCTCCAGAGCTTCTCAATACCGTATGGAGATAAAACACAGCAGATGAGACTGCTCAAGAAATCTGCAAGCACATCCTTCATGAATTCACAAAACTCTTCTGTCAATGAGTCTAGTTCTCTTACATTTATCAATGATCCTTTGGGACTTTTTTTTTTTTTTTGGTAAAGAGTTGTTTGGAGGGAAAGTTCAACAGATTTCAAACCTTGCACAGACTGAAGAAATGCTCATACACTAGAACGGCTCTCAACAACTTATCTGGAAATGGTTGAATGTAGCCAACTAGTCAATCAAAAGCAATAAACACCAAATAGTTTTCTCAAAAGAAAGTCTTTCAAAACCTATTTTAAAAAAGATTCTCTATCCACGTTGGCTGCTGGCTCTTGTATGTCACGTCCTTCTACAGACAAGTCTTTTATTAAGCTTGAGCTTCAGCAATGTTTCCATCTGTCATTAAAGAAATGCTTATTACTGCTTGCTTTATCAAAATCAAGATAGGAAAGAAGATGAAAGACAGCGTAACCTAGTTTTAAATTTGCAAAATTCCCTTTACGCAGAAGAATGCCAGAAAACAGTAGTGGCAAACTTCTGTGAGCTCACTGTCAAATTCATACATAAAAAACATTGCAATTCACTCTTGTCGTTCCACTCAAGCCAATGATTTGCCATCCTGCCATAAGTGCTTTCAACTTAGCTTCATTTATAATGTAGCTCCTTTGGAGAAGAGAACGACAACTGAGCAAGCTGGAGCATAACAATATATTGAACAAAAAGCTTGACCAGCTACATCTTGGCTGACCTACATACCTAGCAGAACTCGTCACAGGATCTTTACCGACCTTCAGTTTTAAAGGTACCAGCTGAAAGAATGATGCATACAAAGCACTGACAGTATTCCTGGGACTTCATGCTGCTGAGATGTGAACTTCTGAACGGACGCAAGGTTGGGGCTAAAGCAGACTTCTAGAATAGCTGTGTTAATCAGGAACATTAAAAAAAATAAAATAAAAAGGCAAAAAGGCAAAAAGCTGCTTTCCCAAATAACCCAGATAATCTGGAACACCCTTTTCAATATTACATAGCTTATATTGTTCCAGGAAATTAATTACTTATGGGCTAAAGGTCTCATTTGTCTTTCCAATCTGAAAGATAGCCATACGGTAGAGTACAGTAGTTCTAAGAACGCCATTTCTGGGATTTAAAATAATATACGTCATAGTCTATGACACGTATTGGACATAAACAGAACGAGGTCCAGGTCCTGCACCCCCCCAGTCACATGTACAGTTAATTTTTTTCTGGATAGTCCCACAGGAGTTACTGGAGCATCTCATGAAAGCCTGGATACATCAATACATCACCATTGTAAAATCAAACTCTTAAAATGGAGCATCTTCGAGGTTCCTCTTTTGCAGCTAAATGGAACAAACAGGACCAGAACATGCTTTGCACCATTACTAGCTTCCTTACAAACCACTCCTTGCCCTCCACCATGGTTAGATTCCTGATTTCACCTTTCAGAAATTTTGAGTGTACCTGAATTACAGCTTCAGTGGATATCTGTAGGTAGGTCACAAGGGATTAATGCAACTTACCTAAAATGTTTATTGGCTAGGGCTAAAATTAGTCACAGGATCAAATCAAGGACATTTTGGATGTTCACATTAGCATCCTCATCCTCACCTCAACATTTTTCTGGAGACAGCTACAAAACAAATCATCAGTAATACTTGCCCAAATATGTACAGAGTGGGGAAAGAGAAGGAATTCTGTGTTATATGGCTAAAGAGGAAAAGCAGGATTGCAAAGGATACTCCTTCTTTACTAAGCATTATTAAGCAAAGAGTGCTTGTCAGAGCTAACCAGGCAACCCAGCTGAACCCATGATGCAAAACATGAAAAACTCGCATTTTCCACAGCATAAGCAAATGTAACCTGCTAAGACTCATATGGGGGTGAGGTGTTAAAGCAGACGTTTGCTCTCCTTGTGGATTGACAGACGCAGTCGGGATGGGAACTGGAGACCTGCTAAGCTCGTTTCTTACACTACAGCTCCATGTTCGTGAACGCGGGGTGGGCACCGTTCCAGACTGCGCGGCAGCACAAACCACATCCAGCTCCAGCAAGGACACATGCCTGGGAAGTCAGACACAGCAGACTACGCCGTGTTACATGAGCTTCAGAAAGGCTGAGGGGACAGGCAGTGCCCCAGCCAGCGCAAGCTCTCCTGGGCCAACGCACCCCTCCAAAATGCTTGGAGCAGGTCTGAACTGGCAGAGGTACGCTGGGCCCGAGCTGTGCCTCGGGCAGCCACGGCCGTTCCCGGCCCGAACGAGGGGTCCTAGAGCGCGGTGTCCTGCTGCAGGGCCGCAGCCTGCAGGTGTGCGAGGGCCCGCGGGCGGCCGCCGAACAACAGAAGCGCCGCTGGCTGCAGCGCCGCAAGTGCAAGCAAACCGTTTCGTTTAAACGTTTCGCTTCCCAACAGCAATTCTTACCGGCACAACGGAAACTCACGGAAACTACAGACTAGCATTAATACCCCGACACTTCTGATTCATTTTACAACTCCAAATGAAAGACCTCAATGAAACACTCAATAAAAACCCTGCTCCCAGGATAACCAAGCCATTTATCTATCCGCCACCGCTGACAGGGCCCCTCACAAGACGGCAGGCTCTTGTGACGGTGATTGCATCTGTTTATCCTCTTCAGAGGCGTCTTGGCCCTAAGCTAGAGCGTGTAATTCTCCTTTGTTCAGCTGTGCTTTGTTACCGAAATTAAAAACTGCCTGTCCCATATCATAAGTACATAGAATTATTCATCCATAAATCAGTTTGCAGGAAATCACTACCCCGCAGTATACAATAACTCAGCCTGTGTTTCTAACCTGTGCCCCGGCTGTGGTACATCATCAAACTGTAACAACATAAAGGCATAATTTGTAGTTATTATTATTAAGCCAGCAAAGGGAAGGACTTTTCAAGCAGAAAGGAGGAAAAAGCAACAGGGCCAACTTAAAAAAAAAAAAGAAAAGATTGCATTAATTTTGGTATTATATTATTGAGCTGCTTTTTCAAGCTCCTATGGCAATTTTAAAAATATTATACTGCTTTTGCCCCTCATTATAAGGGTGACCATGATATTCTATTGAATTTCAATCAGTGACATATTGGGGTAAGAATAGATAGAAAAAATAATCAGCATAATCCTCCTTTGCACTTCTAAAGTGCCTTTCATCAGAGGATCCCAAAGCACTTTAAAAACATTAATTAATTAAGCCTCATAACATCCCTGTGAGGTAGACTGTATTATGCCAATTGACGTATCGGCGATTTAGGGATTGAGAGCACAGAACGAACATAATCCTATGTTTATGCCAATACAAAAGCATCCCCCTCCTTCCTCATTTCAGATCATAATAAACAATTCAGTGAGAGAGCAGGAATAACTACGCGATTACGCTGCGATGTGCACACCCCGAGATCAAGAGGACGCRCAGGCTCCCGCCCCGGCTCGCGCTCGGCCGCTGCTCAGGCTCGCGCAGCCCGGGGCCGGCAGCAAGGGGTGGCCGTCGCCCGAGGGAAGGCAGGGCGCAGCCCCCGGCGCCCTGGCCGCCTGCCCTGCGGCGGCCGCGCTTCTCCGCTCTTGTTTTTAAAATGGCATCGTAAACTGTAGGCGCAAAAGGTATTTTACAGAACAAAATCCTACGGCGCAGCCTTGCATCTATGAATCGGTCAGTTTAAATACTCATGCGTAACTTTTCTGGCTTGCAAATCTGCATCAGCATGCATATTTTACTACAGATATGATTATACATGAAAATATTGATACAAATGTTGATGTGAGTAACTGTCAATAGAAAGACTTGGCATTATAAGGCGTAATTGCTGAACTTTAGTGTACTTTCACAGATGCAAATTGCTTTGATATATGGAGTTTGGTTTGAGTTTTTAAATTTTTGAGTGCTAATGTTGCCCATTCCTTTCCTCCAGTATGACTACACTCAACTATTTGACTTAAATAACACACCAAACAGTTTGATGCCTTATAATTCCATATATCAGGTTTACATTTTACTCTATAAAGATTGTGCCTCATGTAATAGATGCTGCTTCACATTTGGGAAATGTTATGCGAGGACCCTGACTTTTATTAGATTAATTTAATATAAGCACTAAGTTACTAGACTAAATTAATAAAGATCTTCTTAAAAAAAAAAAAAAAGAGGGAGAGAGAGAGAGAACAGAATGAACCCACAAATTAAATAAAATTTTCTAAAGCTTGTTATTTTGGAAGTCTTTATTTAATTTTCCAAACCCCCATTCTGTTTGAAAAACAGGCAAAAATTGGTAGGGATACAGAAAAAAAAAAAGGTTGATGTTATTTACTTCAGGGGATTATTTTTTAAACTATACGATAGAACACAAATATGACAAATACATACAAGGATGAAGAAGCAAAAGAGGGATGAAAAATTAAAAAAAATTTTTTTGACATTTTTCTGTGTGATTTTTAAAATTATTTTCTCCCACCGAGGAAACACACCTTTAACCCTGCATAACATCTCCCTTTTGGCATTTTGGGGTAAGTCTGCACTTACTTTGGACAGCAAAAAGAAAAGCCTGAATAGAGGGCTGAACGTTTTTTCCCCCCTTTCTTTTGTCTTAGATTTTGTCTTAGAAAGGAAACTACTCCTCTAAGCACCACTTCCACGGCATAAAAGCTAAGCCTTCTCGGACACCAAAAAGCCCCGGTGCCAAGGACGTTAAGCAGCTCCTCAGAGCTGCCCCTCGCAACGCGGCCACCTCGGAGCCCAGCTTCGCCCTCCCAGACGCCGGGGCTACTTTCCTCAGCAGCGCTTTTCAGCAGCCCCGAGGCTCGAGGGTCGCAGCGCGCTCTCCCGCACCGCCACGATGCCCAGCGAAAGCCCATGGCAGAGCCTCTCCCCGTGGTCTGCCTTTCGGGCAACCTCTCCCTCCYGAGAAGACCCTTCACAGCTCCGTCCTGGGAGAGCTTCCCTGGCTCCCCGGGAGCGAAGGTGCCTCCCCCAGGAGCAGGGGCTGCCGAATGCCTTCGGAAAGCCAGACTGGGGGCCCGGCTCAGCCTAGGCCTGGCTCACAGAGTTTCCTTAGCTGCTCTCACGCACGAGGCTCGCCTTGCCGCCTCAAAACCGCTGCTCTTCCTTCGGCGTTGGAACAGCATTTACCTCTCTCTGAGTCCCAGGCTCCTTGGCAAAACACTGGCTTCTCTGCCTCTSCCTGGCCCGGCACCAGGACCACAGCTCCCATCGATACTTTAGTCCCTCCCAGAGAGCCAAGACAGACGGACACTGCTAGCTGGGACCTAAAACGTGCCTGCACCTCAGCCTTACAGGCTGACAACTGCGGCTTTAGACTATTTGCCTCAGTTAGTAAAAAACACGAACACCAGTGTATTTAACAGAGGTATTTTTCTCTAGTGCACAATATGTTTCTTTAACAGCCACAAATGATCCCTGAATTCTGGCCTCACTGACTGCATTGCCACCTCATGACCTGCAAGGGACTGTGCATGTACAACAGGCCAGAGCTCTGCCCAAACCTTTGCGCGTCCCAACCTTCATCGCTGGCTTCCTGGCAGCATAACGCCAATGACGCTACCTGCTCCCTGGCACGGCTACCACGGCCATCCCAAGCTGGGACAACAAGGCATCTGGGCAGACGCCTTTGAGACCACCTCTGGTTCTGCCACTCCAGAAGTTTTTCTTGGATTTTATATTGTGGTGTTTTAGAAGGAGGAAGAGAGGAAGAGGCAAAGGATTTTTTCCTTCTTTGGGGAAAAACATATATTCATTTTTTAAAAACATGCAAGTGCCCCAAACTTTCTCAATTCTCCCAGCTCCAATGCTTGCCTACAAGCTTCACATGGAAAGATAGCCCACTGAGCAGGAAAAAAGCACAGTAACATAGCGTTGCAACTGAATACATAAAACATGCTTTAGAGGTTATAAAAAAGCATTGCTAATAGGACATTGTAGAGGCTAATAGGCTTAGAATTCAGCCTACAAACATTGTTTGGCCTTGTATGAATCTGAATATCCTGCCTACTCACAGTAACATGACTACAGAGAGCAGAAAAAGCCTGGCTTAGATTGCAGGCATACGGTAGCCAACTATCTTTGTGTTGAGTCAACTACAAGTAGATTTGAAAATTCATGGGTCTCAGGTCCAAAGAAAAATAAGGACACACAGCATGCAATGTTGCACAAATAAACCCTTAAACTGAACGTAGATTTGTAGTTTGGTCTATGCAGCTTAACAGCTTAATCGCTTTAGCTTAACATAAAGTAGGTTTGTGTCTTTCTGGGATATCCTTAGTATAAAGACTACCGAAATCACTTTTCACTAAATGATTATTTTTGGCCTGACTTTTGTCTTTTCTTTTCTCCCACCACACATTCAGTGCTTAAGTTCCTGGGGGGAACAGACATGAACAACTAAAGAACTGTTAGAGTATCTAACTAGCAAGGTAGAAAAGCATAAATAGCTGAGGAGAGGGGAAGAAGATTTTTGTTGAAATCCCCAAACACTGATTGCTTCCACTAATTCAACACAAATGCAATATGTGAAGATACAGCTGCTGTTACCTCTGCAATCTGACTCAGAATTTCTTTGCTCTCTGTAGCTGTGTTATTGTGAGTAACAGCATATCCAGATTCGTACAAGGCCAAACAATGCCCGTAGGTTAATTCTATTAATATCTTTAATGACATTTAGTTAAGAACTAGATCCACCATGAAACACTTAAACTAGGTAAGACTTGTATTCTAGTATTCTTACGCTAAAAATTATTAATGGGAAGCAGGGTTACATATATATAATTATAGAAATACATATATATATATTCATATACATACATACATTTATAAATGTATCCAATACACCAAAGACTGAGGGTTTGTCAATCTTCAGACCTAGGCCTTCCTCATAGCTCACACAGGAGTAAAAATCAAGAGAGCAGACCTTACCCTTCCTTTACAAATCAATCTAATAGAGAGAGACAGAGATGGTATTTTAAGGCTGCAGTACTTCTTTTCAAAATACATTTAAACAACCCTATTGCCAGAAATTCAGTGTTCCTAATTTGGGCAGCATTGTAAATTCAGGCATATGACACTATATTCAGGACAATTTTTTTCCATCACTGAGTCCCACTTCAATCAATAACCTGATTCTCAGGTTCCTCATCTCCCTCTTTTCTTCCAAGGAAAAGCGAAACACTTCTGAATTTCTGACAAGTCTAAATAAAGCTTTGCTGGTTACTGAACTATGCTATGTTTCCTATCAACAGAAAACAAAAGGAAAAAAAAGACTGTAGCTCACCACTAGTGGAGATGACTCAGAGCAAGCAGGAACTGTTACCAGACTCAGAAAAAACAATTCCCTCTTGTGATGAGGATGGGCCCACATTATGCTGTGATGAACCCAGATTTGTTTTCTTAGCCCACATCTTCCTAGAACTGAGCCTATTTCCTTACAAAGCCACCAGATCTGTTGCGGACCCTTCACATTAGTCAGTTTGTGAACGAAAGACTGGAAGACAGAAAGAAAAGACTTTTTAATTTGAATGATAAATTTGTGTGCACATTGGGAAGAGTGGGAAGAGCTATTCACCATTCGGATCTGGAGGTTTTGCAGCACATGCAAGTCATGCTTCGATGCATTTCCAGAAACTTACTGCTTAATTTAAACAGCAACTAAGATTCTCATGTGATCAGAGGATTTAAGAGCTGGGGACTTTAAGGGACACCGTCAGACACTCCAAGACTCAATGAAATCTCAAGCACTGGCAGCACTGCAAATGCTCTCATGAGATGGTGGAGAGCTCTTGTACATCCTGAGATCCAACGTACCGGAAGCAGCTCCCAGTGTGTCTCACAACCCACCGAGCCAGCAGGCAATGCACCAGCGCTCTCAGGCCTCTTTATTCTGTAGCATGGCAGGCACCTCAAGAGTCAGGTCATCACAACAGCCACAATGATGGTTCTTCCAGAACAAGAAACTGTTCATTAACACCACCATTCCTGCACTAAACCAATTTCTGTACCACTACTGTACTCCTCCAGAGCTCAGGGGAAGTGCTCTCACCACTTCTTTCTCTTTCCAGAACTATCACAGAGTCACAGAACAGTTGGGACCGGCAGGGACCTCTGGAGATCATCTGGTCCAACCCCCCTGCTCAAGCAGGGTCAGCTACAGCAGGTTGCCCAGGACCATGTCCCATTGGGGTTTGAATATCTCCAGGGGTGGAGACTCCACAGCCCCTCTGGGCAACCTGTCCCAGTGTTCAACCACCCTCACAGTGAAGAAGTGTTTTCTTACACTGAAGTGGATTTCTGTGTTTCAGTTTGTGCCCATTGCCTCTCATCATCTCACTGGGCACCTCTGAGAAGAGTCTGGCTCTGTCTTCTTTTTTCACTCCCATCAGATACTTACACACATGGATAAGATCCCCCTGAGCTTTCACTTCTCCAGACTGAACAGTCCCAGCTCTCTCAACCTCTCCTCACACGAGAGATGCTTCAGTCCTTTAACCATCTTTGTGGGCCTTTGCTGGACTCACTCCTGCAGGTCCATGTCCCTCTGGGGAGCGCAGAGCAGGACACAGCACTCCAGATGTGGCCTCACCAGTGCTGAGCAGAGGGGAAGGATCACCTCCCTCAACCTGCTRGCAACACTCTGCCTAATGCAGCCCAGGAGGTTGTTTGTCTTCTTTGCCACAAGGGCATACCGCTGGTTCATGTTCAATTTGTCGTCCACCAGGATCCCCAGCTCCCCACTAGAGCTCATGTTCAAATGCAAAGAGCTGAGCTCCACCATCAATATATTTCAAAAAAAAAAAAGGGGGGGTGGGGAGAGAAGGCTGTCATTTCCAGTCATCTCCCAAAGCCTTAGACAGTTTGGGCCCAAAAATGCACAGCTTTTAAGTGGAAAGGGAATCCAGGAGCCTGACCACAGTTTGGGGGGACATCCTTAAATAAAGATACACCTGGATGGTGTCTTATTCATAAAACAGTACCAGTACTTGAAAATCCCTGGAATCCAGCAAAGATTCCATTTCACCATACAGCACAACTTATACTGCTGCCAATGATTTCTATGTATCACAAATACACAATAACTGACTGGGGGCTTCAACTAAAAACATCACAGTAAAGGGGATAAGAAGATATAAATAACAATACTTCCCAAAGTCTTATGTAGGAAGATAAAGACACTGCATGCACATATATTCCAGAAAGAATAGGTAGAATACATCCCTCCAAGGAAGCTTAAGAATCTAAATGTAATCTCCTCACCCATACAAGGAACCAGAGTAAACCTCAGCACTGAGAGACAACTACACGCACAGCAATCACCAGGCAAAGAGGGGCTTTGGGAGGTTAGCATTTTCACAAACTGATTGATTTCAAAGGTCACCCTGGAGGAAAAGCCTCAATCTGGTTTCTGCCGACACCGCCATTTCCCACAGCCAATAACTATTCCTGCTCTTGGCACTCACTCAGGTGGTGGGATGTGGGTTGCACTGTGGGTATCTGCATCTTAATGAAAGTCTATTTTACTCCCCAAAAGTCTGTTGATCGTCTGGAGACTAAATATTATTGGTTGTTTCCTAGTGCAGGTCTTAAGCCAGGCATAAACTGCAAAGAGACAGGGTTTTTTTGAACGAGTAGAAACTCGTTCCAATTATCCCAAAATTCTGAGATGCCTAAAATAATGCAGACATGAAAACTAGTTGAAATTAGTTTTTCGTAGTTTCTAATCAGTAAAAAAAAAAAAAAAAAAAAAAGGCACATGTGGAGTGAGGTGGTGCAGCAGCACACTCGTCACATGGGCTGCTCCAGCATTTCTTTGGGTTCATCACTCTCTCAGAAGAAGCAGCTCTTCATTTATTTGAACTTTTCTGTCTGCCTTTTTGATTGGCAGCACTCTAGGTCAAAGGACCAAATACATATCATAATGCATGTCCCCAAATCTTACTGATAAGGAGAAATCCACTGAATCAAAAATATCCTCCTTTTTCTATTTCAGATTTGAATTTATGGGGAATAGAAATGCAATCAGATTACCTCCATCAGCATTAAAACAGCTCTTATGTTTTCCAGATGATGGCCTTGGTATACAGTTTATCACAGGATAACTAATTTGCAGAGCTCCTTATGCAATAAGGGTCCCAGTCAATGTGACTGGGCACCATTGTGGTGTAAATGTAAAAGGTCCACACCATTAAAACCATAATCTAGGAGAATAATTTTTAAGTATTAAATAAGTGGATAAATTATCAATGAATCTATAAGATTTAATGGAAAAATGCTTTTCTTTAGCTACACTGTTCTAGACTAAATATGTTGCTGACAAGACATTTGAGAAGATGTTCAACCAAATCTTGCTGAAAATCAAGTTCCATCCAATCTTCACAGACAGCAATAATTTTTATTGTTGGTGGCCCAAAATCTCTCTTACCTCCTTTACCTACTACAAGGTGAAATGGTTTTCATCACTTGTCCAAAGAAGAGAACTGGAGATCTGAATCTAGAGGTCTAAGTCTTTTTTTATTATCTGTAGGAAATAGAGAACAGGCAACAACTGTTCATGCACTGCTGCCATTAAGCCTCAAACACCTACACAAAGACCTGCATTAACAGCAAAGGTACAACAGCTTCTCTAAATGTTTGCCCCCTCATCTGGGAATGTTGAAAGAACAGTGTTAATTCACAAAAACCAAGGTGACAGTTTGTAATTGAGATGCTCCATCTTTAGGCTCTGCTAACATAAGCTCTTCCCAAACAGCCATGAAATGAAGATACCAGTTCCAAGATGCTAACGACTTGAGCTAACTTTTATCCAGGTATGTAGTATACAGAAGGAGTCATATTCCATTGCCCATATTTTGTGCCACCTTGCGTCATATGTAAATAAGATGAATGTCATGTCTGAAATATCTTTTGAGTAACTTAGAGAGGGAAAATATTAGCAAATGCAACAAAATGCCATGACTCAGACTGTAGAAAGATCTTGTTAGAATCACAAAATTATGCTATTATCATGACTGAGGTGTTTTCTGCCAGTAGGGGAAAGAAAATTTGCACTGCTAAATCTCACTAGAGACAGATAAATTCGATGGGTTGGTGGCCAAGAATGATGCATAGTCTCCCTAGGCCTCGGTGAGATAGCAGAACCCTCTACTAACAACTACCCCAGCTAAAATATTTTCTCAACCTTGTTGCCAATCCCCTAGGCCTTTTTCTGCACAAACCAAGCAGCTTTCATTGTTTGCTTACAAACAAATTAACAGGTTTAATTTCCTGCTAAAACAGAGCCCAGATTCATCACAGTCGATCAGATGAGGTTCTTAATGAGGTCCTCATGACCCTCGATGAGGCTGCACCCCAGCTCCTGCAGCGAGCAGCTCAGCTGGCCAGCTCCACTCACCCCCAGCACATGCTGCATCATTTTCACCTTCCTCTTCCCACCCACACCAAACTCCTCCTGTCTCAGAGCGCTGGCCAGCTACCCCCGAGGTCAACAGGAATAAATCTCCAAACCACAAACCTCTAATATCCCCTCCTCCTACCCCCCAGGCAATGACTTGCACTCTGTTTAGCTTGAGTCATGACTTTCCTTCCCACCATGCATGCTATCCAAACTTAAAAACAGGAGGAAGAGGAGTTTGCTAGAGGCTGCGGTGGGTCTGGCCTCCTGGCTCGGGAGGGATGCCAGCGCCACGAGAGCTGCCTCTGGCAGTGCCAAGGTAGCTGGCACCCATGCCCACTCGCTCAGCCGCTGCCGAGCAGAGCGACTCGGAAAACATGAAGGTGCAGCTGCCAGGACACATGGAAGCTACCCTTGTAGATGAGAAGGGACCACCACAGGCAGCCCTGACGCGCTCTACAGGTGGCATTTGCACCTCCAGGTTAGCTTTCTCCGCTGGGCACACACGAGCTACACGTTCGACTGGCAGCCTGCACAGAGCCATCTCTCCTTGCAGCCGCAGAGAAACAAGTACTTCATTTTTCCACTAACGTAACCCACTTTAATTTATTGCCATAGCAAACATTTTTTGCATATAGTCTCCTCTCGGTCAGTTTTCAGGTATACATTATTAAATATTTGATGGAATAACTATTTCTACATAACATTTAAAATACCTTTTTAGGGGCTGCAAATATTATATACAGCCACGTAATGGAYGAGAACAGAGCAGTCATTTTAAAGCTTGCTTCACTTACTGGTTTTCACAGCAAAAGTAGCAAAGTATTTGTAGGCAGCTGATACAATAAAATCCAAAGTGAATTTAAATTAAAAGGAAGAAATAAAACACTTTAAAGAACTAACATTTTTCCCCCTTCCTGTATATAAATGTATTTGTACCAACTCTGGACACAGTACAGATGACATAGGCAGGCAACACGTTCATATAACTGAGATATGAAAAGTGCAAAAAGAAAAAAAAAACTTGAAAATTACACGGAAATTCTTCAGTTCTTTCTCCTAGTAATGCCAGCAAGTCCTTTGTATTTTGTCTTGGGGTTTGATCATTAGTAACTATTCTTTGATGATATTTAGTTGAGAAGCCTTCAACTATACAAAGTTGGCAAAATTTTCTATTGCAGAAAATTACCTTTAATCCGTTTGTTCCTCAAATCACCACCAAAAGGACACTTTTTTTCCCCCTGAATGTTCCCTCTGTAACACAGACCAATAAACTGTGTAAATAAAAGATATTTTGCTTCAGCGGATAAAAATCAGGGGGAAGAAAAGAGCAGGGGGAATCAGTTCACAGAACTCACACTTGCATAACTGTTTTTGATTAAATGAAAGACAAATCAACTGATCATTTCCTGGCAGATGAAGCATCACTAACAGAATTGTTTTTATTATTATTATTTTGCCCTATCCTTCCTGCCTTCCACTCTATCCCCTTTTCTATTTAAAAGTTTGCTTTTAAATCAGATTAATTTTGAAGGAGAAATCCTGTCTCAAAATGAAAAAAGTTGAAACATTTCAACAGGAAAATATAAAAACTGGATCACCTCAAAGCAACATAGTTTTAAATCCTATTCCCCCTGCTTCCCCTGCTGTTTAACCTTCTCTCCCAGAAACACTCTTCACGGCCTTGGATGAAGCTTTATTCCTGTGCGTGCTGCCTCCCGCCGCCCCACACGGACGGCTCTGCTGTCGCGGCAGCAGCGCAGCCCTGGCGGGTGACGTTCCCAGGTGAGGGTTTGGCCTCCGCAGATCCAACTTCAGCCCTCGCCACATTGCTAACGAGACAACTGCAGCCCAACATGAGGTTAATTGTCAGAAGCAATAATCTAAATTAAACTGGCCAACATTCAAGTAAAGGTACCATTTAAAATATCCTTTTCAAATGAAAGCAATCTCAGGAGTTTATTTGCCTACTCAACACAGAATTTCAGGTTTTAAAAAAACCTTTCCTCTTCCCCCCTAAGGAACCAAAGTAATTATTTTTAATACAGTGACATATGTTAGACAAAAATATTAAGGAGGGGGCTTCATTCCACCCCAAGTCTCCAAGGAATTTTCCCTTATGTGATCACACATCTGAGCTCAGATCTTAACCCAAGCAATGAAGATTTTTTGGAATAAGGGCTATTAGCTGATGAGAAATCCTCTCACAAACAAGGCTGAAACATGGAAGGTCTAACATGGTGCTCCAAATATTGAGAGGTATAATTAAAGCAATAGGAAAAAAAGCAGAGTACACAAAAACCTTTGAGAAATGGCTCAAGTCAACGCAAAGCTCACTTGGTTTTGGCTGGTACTTTGGGCTCACAACAGCCTCAGCCTGCCAAAAGAAATACAACCACCCGGTTCTTCCTGACGCTTTCACCCAGGGAGGGACCTGCTCCCGTGCTTTCCCCTACTATAATAATGACCTGTCTGCTAGGATTTGATTAGGGTTCATATCACAGCCTGCCTTTGAAACAATTACTATTTTGTTAATTGTGAGAAGAAAAGGACTTAAGTGGCACCTTGGACTGACACAATAACCAATAGCTTCCAGATAATTGTCACGTGCTGTAATTAAGATAATGCACATTATTTAGGAGAAAAGTTTAAAAATATCTTGGGGGAGAGCAGTTCAGGATATAACTCCACACAGGGAATCTGTGTAATTTTGGTTGTAACCACAGAGGAAAAATGCAGAATTTACGATATAAATTATTCACTTGCCATGCAAACTTAGTATGAAAAAGTGTATTCATTTAATAGGGATGATTGTTATGGGTGCAGTTACAGTGTTTTATGTGTAAGTTTACCCATAAGGAATGACAGCAATGTTCACAGAATAGTAGTTCTCAATTAACCTTTTTTATAATTTTAAAATTATTTGATTCCCTCGTCATTTTTATCAAGACACGAAAAGCTGGTAAGTGGACACAAAGCTGCATTTCAATGCATTCAGTACATATATATACCTAATCTCTGCGCTAGTGACAATCAGAATACCTGGGTATTCAAAACTCCTGAATTTTAGCCTCGAACATGAGATCATTTTAACAGAGGTAATACAGTGAAAAAACTCTCAAGTAAGTAATGATAAACATAAGAATAAACAAACGTTCTACAACAGAATACTAGGAAAACCAGTGGATTCAAGAAAGAATATTAAATGAGAAAAATCTTGGCTTGGCCTTTAATGAGATTCCTCAAGAAGTGCCTTTCTTTCTGCAACAGAGTTGAACTCTTGAATCACTGCAAATGCCTTAGACTAAGAGGCAGCTGGCAAACACAGCGGCATGAAAAGCATCTTGAACTAGACTTGGCCAGTTCCAGATGAGGATGCTGACTTAGGCTAGTTACAAACATTTTTACATTTCTCTCTCTTTTTTTTCTTTATTCCCATTTGAGAAGTTGCTGGTCCCTCTCCCAGAAATACCCGAGCAATCCATAATGCAAAAGCTTTGTACATATTACATTCCCTGGATGCACCGGCCAGTTGACTGCCTGCTCAGAAATGTAAGGTGGATGCACAAAATGACACTCTCAATGCACTAAAATGAACCCAGCAAGTTTGACAGAAGCATGTACTTGCTTTTACTCACCAGCACGACCAACTACATGAAGTTACACCAGCAGCACCAGCCAAAGATGACTTGTTGAAGACAAACAGGCAGTGGCAACACTGAGAAGGAGACTCAGACTTTCTGAGCCTTGATCTAGTCTGAGCCTGGGCTACAGCTACGCTCCTGCTGCCCAGTTCTTCACGTGCAAACAAAAGCAAACAGCCGATGAACAACTCATATGACCAACGATATTGGCACAATCAAAGCAGAGACACTGATCTGCACCCACATGCACGCAATGAGAGCTTGGCTTTACCACTGTGCAGATTAACTGAGCAAAGACGAAAGAAGCTTGGAGAGCACCGAGCGTCTGCCCCACCTAAAGTATGGACTTCACTCACTGGATCAACTGAGTGGGGCTCTTCATAGCCCAGAATAACATATTTACAAACCCCATCGTTCACTTCTCCTCATACGTAGTGATTTGATCTCTTTCTCCTTTTAAATATGAATTTCTCTTTCAGATGTACGAAGCGGGCATTTTAGTCCTCATTCCTCCCCAAACTTTATCAAAGAGCCATAACATAAGCCCACTTAAAAATGTAAGGAAATACTCTAATGAATAACTGCTACAGATGTAAGGATACAGAACTGCCTGTTTTCAGCATTAAGAGCCAAAAACATTTCTGAGCAGCTTTTCTAATTGGATTAAAATTATGCTAGGCAGCATCCAGTTTTTCAGTTCTGTTTCTGAAGTGTGCTCTTCACCCTTTTACTGGAGATCTAAAGGAGGACACAACTGCAGCAAGGTTAGAAGTATAAGTATTTAGTCTGGAGATAGGGGGAAAAAATAAGACGAACGACATAAAACAGCTTTGAGTTTTTCTTTTTCTTGCAAGTGAAGGAATTTACCATAGAGATCTCCTACCTGCCTGACACTTTGCACCTCCAACAGTCAATGAGCAAAACACACATTAAAAGCTGTAGCATTTCTATTTGGAAGAAACCTAACGTTTCCTGTCCCTGTTAAGAGACACTGATCCCAGCTGGGTAAGTTATCAAGCAGCTACTTGGGCCAGCTTGGTTAGGTTTTAGTTATTTACCTCCATCAATTTAAGCTCAACTGTAAATACTTACCCAGTCTTCCCAGCGCATTCACAACTAAGGTGTGCAGGATGCTGACAACCTTTGCAGGGTCAAGCTGCTGTTTACCACTAGTTAGAATCAAATAAAAGTAGAAAGACAGATTTGGAAAATCTAAAACACTTCCAAAGAATTACACTCTGCTCCAAGGCCTAACACTGTAATGGGCTCTCTCAGGAATAGCTATTTCCCTGGCAAGATAGTGCAATAATGCAATTACTGACATTTAATTAATTTATATTCTCAAAATCTGTCTCCTTATAATTTCTAAGTATTTCGCTTTAACATCAAGACAGGATTTTCTGCCCCAGTTTGCCATAGCAACCCCTGCAACAAATGGCAGTGTCTATAAAAAGGGGGGACTCTGTCTAAGCAGGCAGGCCCTGCGTGGTACGGTTTGTTTTAAAGCAGGTCAGAGCGCAACGGACCCTTTCTACTGTGTGGGATTGAACACCAAGTAATTGCACCTCAGCGGCTGCCAAGCTCCTCTGCAAAATCAAATGACACTGCTGCTAAGTCTGGATGTAATTACAGATATAAAAGGATGGCTGCAAAAGTTTGCTTGTATCTTCCTCTCCCTTCATCCTTTACTATAGTATTTGCCATACAGCTGTTAACGTCCTGCACAAGTAACATGCAGCAGGCTCAACGCTTCCTTTCAATTTTTGGATAGTTAGTACACGGCGATGGCTGCAAAAGCAAGCTCACCACTGAAGAATGAGACCTTTGTGTGCCGCTCTCCCCTGCCTGCCCTCGCAGCCCCCGGCAAGGGCTCTAGCCAGAAGCCCTGACCTCCGGCCCGCCACGGACACTCAGTGGGGCTAAGGGCAATCCCCGCTCCTCCTGGCTCATGCAGCTTCTTGAGCCGTTCGAAGCAATCATTACCAACTCAGCTACATTTTGTGGTCATATTATAAAATGAATCATTGTTCAACAGTCCAAGATTGCTAAATCCATTTTATGTGTGGTTTAGAGTAGAGTCACTGGCTGCTCAGACCCCTCCGCGCTGTATTCCCTCCAGTTTAGTCACAGTAGGGAAAACGCTCATCCTTGGCACTAACCCCAATTTTGGATGGTGTAACGGAGCCCAGTTTGGCCTCTAGTGCTTGTTCTCACAAGCTCCCCAAGAGCTAGCCAAGATTTTTTCAGCCACTTCCTTCTGAAGAGATTTTACCTCAGAGAGTCTCTAGCTTTTGTGCAGTCTCAACATAACGAATTCTGGGAATTCAAGCATCTACCACTCCTTTTTAGGTGCTCAGATTACACCCGCCAAAGTGCAGCTTCGCACTGCATGCTCCTATACATACAACTTCTCGTTTAAGAGAGTCTGTAGAATATTTTATGCTGGGATTTGGTAGCAGTGAATGAATGCTCCATTATTCGCCCTGGTGGTACAGCAGTGGTCGCTCTGAAGTTTTACAGTGCAGCGCATTGCTAGAATGACATCATATGACATCAGAAACCTCCACGATTTCTAAAGCCTGATGAATTTTCCTACATAACCACCTTGTTAATAAATGAAAGAAAAAGTGAATCAAAGAAAAATCTTGTGCATTTAGGCACTATATAAAAGTCTACAGACAGGTACTAACCACCTTTATGCTTTAAAAACAAAACTCTTTAAGTTCCAAAGCAAAGCAACCACCATCTTGATTCAGGGAACCCTACCTCTACATGACAACCTCATATAGAGAGCTTCTCTATGAAAATATATGGATCTTAATTTCAAATAATATTTCTAACAAGTTCTCTGGGAATAAAAAGGTACTGTATTTCCACTGTTACATGCAAGTGTTTATGATATTTCAACCACAAATAGTCCAAAAATTAACAAATATTTTCCCCTTCTTCTAAAACCTCCCTGCATACACACACACATTAGGCAAACTAAAGACCAAAATCTCAATCCTTGCCAAAAAAGTGGATGTAATTTGCCATCCTTTCACATCCGAACACACACACACACGCACGCACAACTAAAACAACACCATTAGCCTACTGTAAGAATCGTAACCTCAGGCTTCATGTGCTCCCTACTTTCTCCAGCTTTCTCCTTCCTGCACTCTTAAGAAAAGTACTTGAAAACAGGTCAAACCTTATGTATATTAACGCAAACATGCCTCCCCACTTTGGATCTATGAGCTGCCGCACTTCTATCCTCTGAGGACACAGGTACTCTTCCTYCGTGACTCTGCAGAGGTAGGAGGTTCCTATGGGCAAGTTCTATCTCCTTGTCCCAACCTCTGCACCTCAGGTTTTCACATAAGCAAGCAAGAACCTAAACCCATCCTTGCAGGGTCTATAATAATAATAAAAAAAACCTAAGGATCTATGAAGATCATTAAACAAAAATATCCTGCAGATTGATGACTTTTATATAAGTGAAAGTGTTCCACAGTAAAATGGCTTTGGCCTATCCCTCAGGGAGCTAAGCAGCTCACTCCAAAATATCTGCATTGAGTTTACTTTTTCATATTAGGACAGGGCTGAAAAATTGCCTGGATAGAACACCCCAAACAAGCTCTCTGCAAAGAATCAACAGTAGTTGATGAGCCTATAGATAAACATATCTGCAGCTGTGCTACCTATGCTGCAATCAACTTGCCTCCCAATAGATTATTTACTTCTTCATATAAAACAAGTTTGAAATGTAGCTTGAGATATGCCTAGAAATAAAAATCATGTTTCAACCTCTGCCCTCAATTGCTTCAGTGGAAATCCAAAACTCCACGGAGTTCAGAAGCATTTGACTTTATTTACATTGCTGTAACTTAAAACACAGCACTGATTTTGGATTCCACACCACGCAGCTGGCTGCCTATTTAATTTTTGCATTTCACTCATGCTGCACAGTGAGACAAAACCTCTTAGTTACATTTTTTGGCCTTAGTACACTAGTACAACACTACTGCCTTTAAGTTTCCACTGTTGCAGAGAATAGTCAACTCAGAGGTATGCACCTTAGGTTTTAAGAGCTCAGGACACTACCTGTCCTATTACTTGCTTTCAATTCTGTTCTTAACCTTTTCTCCTAAAGAAGCAAAACCTCAAATGAAATTGTCAGCCTAGACTCCTCCCTGTTCACAAAAACATTTTCATGGTGTGCAGTTTCCTCTCTGGCATCTCTCCTCCTTTCCCATCTCCACGCTGTCTGAGTAGTCAGTTTGTCATAGGACGTTTAAAGAAAAGCACTGCTTTTTCATAACCCTCGCTAAACTATGTTAGTGCCCTTAAGTGACTTTCAGCCCCAGTTTCTGTCAATCCCTATGATGTTCTGCCAGAGCATCAGTAAGATGCACAATAGTGTATACAGTTTTAGGGAAATGTCTCATCTGCTATTTTTGCAAGTTCAAATTGCTCTACTGCTGATCGTAGGAATGGGATAATAAGGTATTACTCAGTAATGAAATCCTCTTTTTTTTCTGGGCAGAATTAGAAAACGTATGAGCAGTCCTATAACATTCAGYGGTTTGCTGAGTATGTCTATGGTCCAGCCACATGCCATAGTGTATATATAGTCTTACAAGTTTATAACGTGCTGAGGTTTCTGCTTAATTTAAGACTGCTACTGGTTTCTGATACCTAGATTCTCTCGTTTTCCCCCATTTCCACACATCCCTGCCTGGCACTCAATGCCAAAGGCTCAGAATTAGCCAGTGGGTCACAGGAGTCCCCAGCCATGTTTAAAACCAACACAGACACCTACACAGTCACCTACCACATGTCTGCACACCCGCAGAGCAGCAGGTTTCGGATAGTAATACCATATCCCAAAGTTATCAACCAGCTTCTCTTTCTGTTCTCAGCAAATTAAAATATTTGGATTCTTTTCCTATTCTATGTTTTTGTACCAAAGATGGGATCATGCTCCCTGTGAAATCCCCTCAGATTTTAAATCTTTAAAGATTAAATTTGTAAAGAAAAGCTGAAGGCCCCCCCCACTCCTGCCAATCAAGAGCCCCAGAACTATGGGAAAGAAGCATGAGAATGGCAAGAATTAGCAATGCTAGGTACTATACTCCTACACAGGGTTAATTTTGCTCCACAATAGGATGCAGAAGCCTGTCCCACCCATCAGATGAGCTACTATACTTCTGTTAGAGTTCTGGCACCTCCTTCTGTAAAAATGTAGCCCGGTTTCTGTAAAACATGTTATATAAAAGACTTTATCCAACAAGCACTAAAACAATGGGGCTTTTGCTTCTAAATTTATACTTATTGCTCCTTATGTCAGATGGCATCTTCTTCCCCCTAAATACTAAAGCATGCAACTAGCTGGATGTAAGAAGACTTGCAGTAGGTGTATGAGATCAGGGGAAACCATGACCAACCTTCCTCTATAGAGAAGTTGCTACAACACAAAACCTGACTCAATGGGCCAATGATCCAAGCCAAAATTACAACATGCTCCGTGTCTCCGCCTATAAAGCTACAAACTGCACCTCACAAGCTGCTGTGGGAAAATAACCGCACATCTTGTAAAAGACAAGTGCCATGCAGATAGAGGAAGTTATTTTATCATAAGTCAATTACATTTTATATCTAAGAGCATGGGGACTAGGGGCTGCCTATCTAGTATAGGACACGTATGCTACAGCTACATTGCTACGAATGCAAATTTAGCTACACATCTTGTCATACAGCACATGGGTGGTTTTAGTAGTCCTGAATACAGCTCAATTAGCAGCAGCTTGCATCCGTACCCAGTTCCTGGATACACGGCCAGATAAAATCTAGACAAAATGCTAAGCACTCAAAGGAAAACAAAGTACACACTGTCTATTAATTGCATGGGAGTTAGCACTGCCATCATGTAATCCTTGGTGAAAACATGATTTTTTTTTTTAATTTATTGCGATCTGTTAAAAGTCATTCCGTTTAAACAGCATTGCACAATTTCCAGACAACTGAATCTGTGAAAAAAGCCTTATGGCTTTGTGTCAGGTCTTTCCACATTATTATGGTGCAAAGGCTACATAAATTTATCTCCTTCTAATTCGGGATTTTTTAAAATATCAAGACAGTGGGGTTTTTTTTTCCATCTGCAGCTAAGATTTCTGCACCTCCCTCAAATTTACATGCAAAAACAGAATTTATTCAGAAGATGCACACATATAAAGAGAAGAACTCAGCAAAAGCCATGAAGATGTTTTGATGGTAATTTTGTTCTGTAACAGCCTCTCCTTCCACAAAATACCACAAGGTATCACCGTGCTACTTCACCACTACAGCTGTATCTGGGCCTTCATCCCACCTTGGCTTCAGCAAGAAGGGGAAGGCAGAGAGCAAGACAGGGGAGTTGCGGTATCTCCGTGAGACGGCACAGGTTTTCACTGCAGCGCCAGAATCAAACTGCCATCCCTCCCAGAGGCAGGAAATTACTATCACAAATGGCTTAGAAACACTTACTCTCTGGGCTGTATCTCTTTTTTTGCTCTCTCCTTCCCCACCTTCCTGTCTGTAGACACTCAAAACTGTGAAATACAGGAATTTTTTGTAAAATGAAGTTTTACTACAGAGCTAGAGAAAGGCAAGATAGAAATATCTGGTGTTTTATGGTAATAAAAATATTCTTTAACCTTATTATTCAAAGCACTTCTGACTCCTGGCATGAACATTTTTTAAAAGTTTAATCCACATTTCACCCTAAATATTGCAGTTTTCCTCTCATATCACTCAAACAGACCACAGAAGCACTCTAGAGAAAATTCTTTACTAGTTGCTTTTATAAAGTCAAATACTAGAGGCCTTTTGGCCCCTTTCTAAAAAATTATCATCACATACATACACTGGGATTTAGACAATTTGGCACTGTTATTTTAGTATCTGGGAATAACAATCAGCTTAACAGAAGCAGCTTTATATCAGCAAACTTCATAATAAAAGTAGTTTTGGATAAATAAAAAAAGTCTCTGATTATACAATACCAAACTAATCCATCTGATAACTTTATTAATTCAATCCCAGTGAGGTTAGTAGAGAATGGATTTGTGCCTTTATGAACAATATACTTGCACCAAATCTAAAGAATTTAATAGGGACTAACCTAATCCAATTAAACAGAAACCCAGTAACATTCTAACTGCCTTGACATAAACACCTATACAGTTCAATACAGAAGTGTAAATTTACTATAAGCCATTTTTAACTTTTCATAACAGGATAAAACTCCACGGAGAGCAGTTACAACAGACAAACCTTTAACGACGGTCACTTTCTACTGAATTCTGCTGTAAGGGTAACATGCAACTCCGAAAGAATACGCCACTTCTGACTAGGAAATGCCCGGCTGTTTCAGAAGGAGAATACACACGGATTGTATTTGCGAGGCGGGAAGGCGCAAAGCGAGTGAGATGCCGTGATTTGCCCAAGACTCCCCAGAAGTCACGGGGAGGGCGGTGTGCCCCCCCCGAGCGCCCCGGGGTACAGGGCTCCGCTGGCTGGCGCGCCAGCCGATGCCCACCGCCAGGACAGCGTCCTATACCCCAGCCGGGCTTCCCGCTACCCATCGGGCTTTCAGTGACTCACCCGCGTGCGCAAATCTAGACTGTGGCATCATTCAGATAATTGGAAACTACCATTTTTGATGGAGCAGGTCAGGTCTTCCTAAGGTAAAACACTCACTGAAATCAACAGGTCTTTCTCCAGAGAGCAAAATAAAAATTCCATGTTTGATCCAAGAAGCAGATTTCACTGTCCCTATGAATGCATGCAAAACACAGCTGCTTTGAACAGATTTACCCCATTCCACATAGRGTTTTATTTTATGGGTGGGGCTGTTTTTTGTTGATTTGGGTTTCTTCGTTTCTTGGCAATTAGCTGTAAAACACCTTAAGAGGCATTGCATGAATGACTGCTCTACAAAGCGCAGTTTGTATCTTATTGTAAAATATTCAGACACTCAACCCAAACAAATGGTGTCTGTAATAAAAATACTGCCATATATCTTCATTTGTACTAGAACAAATCAGTTTTATTTGTTCATTCTGTGTTTTAGTGTCATAGGTCTCTTAGAAAAGATAATTTATAATTCTTCATGCAATTAGATATGAAATTAAGCCATCTTACTCTGCAAAAGAATTTATAATAAAGAGACCAGGTTCAACCAGTTCCACTGAAAATATTTTGATAGCGTCAAAAAAGACAGCATAAAAATCTTTAGTGTTTTAACAAATTAACACATGCCTTTTGGGTAAAGTACTGTACATGCTGTTAATCTTTTAATTAGGTTCTCAATTTCACATACACATTTATGGTAGGGGGGATTTTTAGTGATCAGAAAATGCAAATACACGGTGTTGCTATGCTGTTTAAGCAGATATGTCAGGAAAAAAAGAATTAGCATGTGCAGCACTCTATTTAAAAGCATTGTGGTAATACTGATTCATGTTTGTGAATATTACCAACAGGATACCAATCCTCACTCTTTTGAGCAAACAAGTAAAGCTACCTTGAGAAAAAGACTTGTTCTCCACGCTCAAGCCACAGAAAAAATAAAGTTTATGTTAGTAATACATGTAGTTTTTAAACCCATCATGAACACTTAAAAGTATGTAATTGATGCTATCTATATAAATGGATACATAAATAGTGATGCTGGAAATATAGTCTGTGGTAGCATTTCACAAAATGCCAATTTTCTCATGCTGAGCACTGTACAATTCTGCCTAAACATCTCCTTCCAGGATCTTGAAAAGATTTAATATTATCTATAGCTCATTATTTGATATATTCTTTTCCTCAAGCATTTGGTTGATCCTCAGTTTCAGCTCAAGATAAACACTTTCCCCCCCCCCAAGAGACTATTTCATAGATTCTATAGCTGGTACTGAAAAAACCTACTCCGAAAGGCAGACAAATTGCCGTCAGTTAACGAGCCCTGTGCCAAGGGACATTTTTAGCACGGACTTGTCACTGTGAAAATAAGAACTATCTACTAGCTATCCCACATAATGATTTTTGTTAGAAAAAGGAAAAAGGCCAAAATGTGGCTACGCAGCAAATATATTATAAAAACAAAATATGAAAGCAATTTAGCTAAGAATCCTGCCTGGCACCCGCATCCTCCTCCCAGCTCGCTTGTCGGAATTTAACTCCTTCTCGGCAACTGCAGAAACACCCAGGTGAACCTGAAGATGCTGCACGTGCAGAACTGGGGAGTGAAAAGGGAATAAAATACAGACCCTGGATCCCAGAATTACTATGGCTTTATTGGTTAATTGACACCTACTTCATCCTAGATGAATTATATTTTTCTTTTGGAATAAAGTTGAAAGTTAAAATCACCTGCAAGTACCCAGGGAAAAAAACCCTAACCTCATCTCATTCAACTTGATGTACTGTCTTTTTCAATCGCACCTGTGTAAACACATTTTTTTGAGTTGCCGGGATAAACCAAAGGCCTTCGCCGGCCCAGAGAAGGACAGAGCACAGGAGCGGCTCTCCCTGGCTCGCCGAGCGGCTCCGCGCAGACGGACACAGGCGCCCAGCCGCCCTCAGCCAGAGCCTGGACGAGGACCCAGGCCGGGACTCTCCAGGCGAGTTTCCAGGGACCAGGCTAGCAGGCGAAAGGAGGTCACCGGCGGCACCGCCGCCTTTTGCTCATCCCGTTCCATTCTGCCGATTCAGCCATTTAATCTCGCGCCGACCTCCGACGGCAAGAGACAGGCTGCCCCTGCAAAATTCAGCCGGTGTGAAAAGATGCGGGCACCAAACACCGCTGCCGATTTGACGTTCGTTTATACTCTGGTAAAGCCAGGGGGGACTAAAGCCAGGTCTCTTCTAAAATGCTCATTTTTTTGGTAGTGAGAAACACCCTGAATTGAACCTTTGCTGCCAGTGCCAGAAGGACGGTTCCTAAGAAGACAGTCAGAGGCACGGGGCAGGGGCCCAGGGCGTTTGCCCCCTTGTTTTTTAACAGCGAACACTTCCCATTCGTGCCCTTTACGTTTTCTGCCCCTGCTTTGTCAGGGCAGCCTGGTCTCCGTGGGCGGCTCGCGCGTGTGGCTGCCGGGGAGCGAGAAGCCCTCCTCGCACCCCGAGCCTGAGGGGGCCCGGCCAGCAGAGCAGCTCTCCACGCGCCCAGCCCAGCTCTCTCCCCCGCGCCGCGAAACCCGCGCGGGGCCCGCTGCCGCCGCACGCGCCCGGCGCAGGCCGGCCAGCAAAGCGCGCTGCTCTGTGCCCGGCAGCCCCCCCGCCACAAACACTGCGCGGGGCGACCTAGCCCAAGGCAGACCGCAGGGCCCAGAAGGTGCAACGCAAGAGCGCAAGAGCGCAGGGCGGTTTGGGGCGAGCCCTGCCTCTGCCGGGCTGAAGGCAAGAGGCCGCTGGCGGCGGGGAAGCAGCTGGGGCAAAGCAGCCTGCAGCTGCGGCCAAAGGAAGCCCCTCCTGTCGCAGGGGCTGGAGAGCARGGACTGGAAAAAATCTCCGCAGACAAGAATGTTTAAGAAGGAAAATACAAAAAAGTCCCCCTAACTGTGTGAAACGGCACCCGGCTTCACTCTCCTCAGCTACTACTGCCTGCTGTAAGTGTATTTAACTTGCTAGCTAACAGGCTGCTAAATGGACCTCACGTTCCTTCTCTGGACAGAGGATGACCTAGTCTAACCTAATTTATTCCCATCTTTTAAACACAGCACTGCTTCGTTATCAGATTCGTGCAAGAAAAACACAACAATATATTATTTTAAATTAAAATTACTAAACACCATTTCCCAACTTTCCTCAAAAATACCAGTGGTTCACAGGCTTGTGGGCTTAGCTGAGAGGTTGGGAAGGGGGCCAACATCGTCAGAATTTATTACAAGCTGGTCTCAGTTTTTAATTGAGTACACACAGGCCTTTTGGAGTGAACTTGATTTTTATTTTACCCCAAATTACTATAAGGGTTGTTGTGACTGAAAAAAAGCCTGTGGCTCAATTTCCCCAGCATTTCTTCATTAGTTTATAAAACTGGAAGGATATGTGAAAAAATTTCCTTAGATAGTGTGAAACTTGAGGAAACTTCTGTCCTGCACAGTTATCTCTTTGCACGTAGCCTGCAGCACGTGCAGGGGGAATGGAAAGCGTTAAAGAATACAACCCTCATAAAACAGGAGCACAGATTTGCTGTTATGGCCTTAGCAATATTTCTAAGAAAGAAAGGGGGGCAGGGGGAATGTAATGCTTTCTATCTGTAACATAGTATGAGTTTTATCAGTTACTAGCATGGAACAAACAAATGATAAAGCGCTCCACTGCAACAACTTTGGGAGTCGTTAGAGCCCTCAAAGCAGTCATCAAAACACAACGCATTTCAAAGCACTTGGTGGAAAACGCTCGTGTTCGATGTGGCAGCCCGAGCCGGCTCCGGCCGCTCGGCTCTCTCCTCTTTTCATCCCTGCCTCCTCTCGCGATTGCGAGCCGTGTTGTGCTCAGTCACAAACCGCAAATGGGACGGAAAGCAGCCGCCAGAAGTGCTGAGCTGTTCAGGCCTACGTTTGGTTACTCTCCTTTAAGCTGTTCAAACACTAATAAATTACCCATTTACTTATACTACCCAGATGTTTGCCATCTAGAAAAATAGATTATTATTTGTAGAAGGTTTTGTTCCATCACGAGAATCCTGTAAATAATATATTGGGATCAGAAAGCCAATACCACATGGCAACTTTTACACACATCAGCACTGGGGGGGGGAGGAGAAAAGTCAGAGACACCCTTACTGATCGCTATTGAAAAGTTAAGAATTCTCATAACGGGCATATCAGCTGTATGCTCACGCTGTTAGGATAATGAGGTTACTTAAAATAATGCTATACATGGAGGATCAGGGTGACAAACAACCTGAAAGTTTGGTTATTCATTAATTGGATTTTAATCTTTTGTTTATATACACTCACATACACACACATACACATGTATATAAATCTATATAAATATGACATTCTAACCCTTTTTTATATGTCATATTTTCCACAAAATTTTTGTAAACCCTGCAAATATAAGCACCCTTAATCCCTATCTTTCATTTTTATTTTTTACACAAGATTTCTTAAGAGTTTCAAGCAATGTTTAGAGAGAACTTTAAGGCTTTAATCGAAATGGTTTGAGATGCTGAGCTTTTAACACCAGTGTCTTTCAAAACTTGTGTCCATTAGGCACTGAAATGCCTGTTTAAAAAAAAAAAAGAAGAAGAGGTTTTCAGCATTCTCAAATTCTGACTTTCTCTCCTGGTTCCTGTGATTGACTTTCACTTACAGTTGTCATGAAGTTTTGTAGGATAGACAAAACAGTAATTTGCCAGTAAATGCCTGTATAGAGGGAGGGAAATAAATATTTGAGAGGCAGTCAGCCCCCTTTCTTTAAACAACAGTGACAAAGACAAAGGCTACAACTCGGGCAAGGTCCGATTCAAGGAGGAGTTGCTTATAAGGGACACTTCCACTTGGATGACTGGATGTGRCTGGGAGAAACCCAGTCAGCTTAACCCCAGTCAAAGGTGTCACTAACTTTCTCATCAGACTTTATCGCAAGATGTCCATTAGAGTTGTACCCCCAACATATATTACTGTAAAATTATTTGATTTGGGCCTCTGACAACTTTGCCTGTGAAACTGGAGAGAGGAAAAGAGAGGGACTGTTCCAAATAGACACAAGGTGGGCAAAAGGGATTATTGGTGACGAAGGATACAGAGAAGGCAGAGTTACTGAATGCCTTCTTTGCTTCAGTCTTTACTGGTCAGGCCAGCCCTCAGGAACCCCAGACCCTGGAGGCAAGAGAGAAAGTCTGGAGAGAGGAAGACTTTCCCTTGGTGGAGGAGGAGTGGGTTAGAGATCATTTAAGCAAACTTGACACCCACAAATCCATGGGCCCTGATGGGATGCACCCACGAGTGCTGAGGGAGCTGGCGGATGTCATTGCTAAGCCACTCTCCATCATCTTTGAAAGGTCATGGAGRACAGGAGAGGTGCCTGAGGACTGGAAGAAAGCCAATGTCACCCCAGTCTTCAAAAAGGGCAAGAAGGAGGACCCAGGGAACTACAGGCCAGTCAGCCTCACCTCCATCCCTGGAAAGGTGATGGAGCAGCTCATCCTGGAAGCCATCTCCAAGCATGTGGAGGAAAAGAAGGTGATCAGGAGTAGTCAGCATGGCTTCACCAAGGGGAAATCATGCCTAACCAATCTGATAGCCTTCTCTGATGGAATGACTGGCTGGGTAGATGAGGGGAGAGCAGTGGATGCTGTCTACCTAGACTTCAGCAAGGCTTTTGACACTGTCTCCCATAGCATCCTCATAGACAAGCTCAGGAAGTGTGGGTTAGATGAGTGGACAGTGAGGTGGATTGAGAACTGGCTGAATGGCAGAGCTCAGAGAGTTGTGATCAGTGGCACAGAGTCTAGTTGGCAGCCTGTAGCTAGCGGTGTCCCCCAGGGGTCAGTACTGGGTCCAGTCTTGTTCAACTTCTTCATCAAGGACCTGGATGAAGGCACAGAGTGCACCCTCAGCAAGTTTGCTGATGATACAAAACTGGGAGGAGTGGCTGATATGCCAGAGGGCTGTGCTGCCATTCAGAGAGACTTGGACAGGCTGGAGAGGTGGGCAGAGAGGAACCTCATGAAGTTCAACAGAGGGAAGTGCAGGGTCCTGCACCTGGGGAGGAATAACCCCATGCACCAGTACAGGTTGGGGGCTGACCTGCTGGAAAGCAGCTCTGCTGAGAAGGACCTGGGAGTGCTGGTGGACACCAAGTTAAGCATGAGGCAGCAATGTGCCCTTGTGGCCAAGAAGGCCAATGGGATCCTGGGGTGCATCGGGAAGAGTGTTGCCAGCAGGTCGAGGGAGGTGATCCTCCCCCTCTACTCAGCCCTGGTGAGGCCMCATCTGGAGTACTGTGTATTCCAGTTCTAGGCTCCCCAGTACAAGAGGGATGTGGCACTACTGSAGCAAGTCCAGCGAAGGGCCACAAAGATGATTAGGGGACTGGAGCATCTCTCTTATGAGGAAAGGCTGAGAGAGCTGGGCCTGTTTAGCTTGGAGAAGAGAAGGCTGAGAGGAGATCTTATCAACGTGTACAAGTATCTGAAGGGAGGGTGTCGAGAGGATGGGACCAGACTCTTTTCAGTGGTGCCGAGCGACAGGACGCGAGGCAACGGGCACAAACTGAAACACAGACACTTCCATCTGAACATGAGGAAAWACTTTTTCACTGTGAGGGTGACAGAGCACTGGAACAGGTTGCCCCGAGAGTGGTGGAGTCTCCTTCTCTGGAGATATTCAAAACGCGCCTGGATGCAATCCTGTGCAATGTGCTCTAGGTGACCCTGCTTGAGCAGGGGGGTTGGACTAGATGATCTCCAGAGGTCCCTTCCAACCTCAGCGATTCTGTGATTCTGTGATTAAAGGTAAGGAGCTGTTAGCTACACATGGAATAAGACTGCGCAGCTGAGAAGAGCTCAAGAATAGGTCTGCTTTGGTCTTTTTTCTTTCTTTCTTTTTTTTTTTTTTTTAAGATTCATTAGTTTAGAAGGGTGACTATAGTCTACAGCAAAAGAGTTTGAGCAGAGAGAAATATGGCAGGTCTGAATGGAACTGATTTGTACTGGTCACTGCAAAGCTGTGGGATGAGTTAGTAAGATTTACAAAATTGGAGGAGCAAACATGCTGTAAAAGCAACATCAACAGCAAGTCACATGGACTGACAACGTACCGGTCTCAGCTAACAGTTATCTTTATACAGATGAAAGAAAAAAGTAGCAGCAAACAGTGACAGAGCTAGGAAATGATCCAACATTTAGTTTACTGATTGATGTACTGTCTTGTTATTCATGTCATTATATTGCCAATGTGTCTTCTATTAGTTAAAGTCAACATAATACTGACTAGACGACGTTTGATCACGTGAACAGGGAGCCATGGCCCAGATGTGCAAAGGACACTGGGCATTTGGCTGAGGAGTCAGAAGATCCCAGCACACCTGTAATTTACTGCACGTTGTTCACAGGAGACACCTGACCCAAGGTTTCCTCTCATTCTGCCCGTGCAGCTCCCTTGCACTTGTGTTAAAGAATAAGATCTCTGGTCTTCCCAGCTGCAGCATACTTAGCTCAGTATCATCGCTGTACACATCAAGCACAGGTTAGCAGGGTTTCACTACATTTTTACTGTACCTTTCTTGATATAGAAATACAAAACAAGCTTGCGTGTGTTCAATACAGCCCCCAGCTGGTATGTTTTGCCTTCACCTGATATTCAGTTGGAAGCTATTGCAGGCCCACAGACAGCACAGCTGGGAATGTTTCACAGGATCTTGCCCTACTAATCTCCTGCTCAGGTTCTTCTAATTGCCCCAGAGCCCTATCCCCTCAGACCAACTTAGGCAAATCCATTCCCTCACTGGTATTTACACCTTTCAAAACTTTGTACACAGGGTTTTAATCCTGCAAGTGGCAAGACAGTCATAGTGGTCTTGCAAAGGCTAGCCAGAGCAGAGGAGCTCAGCATCCAGCCTGCCACTCTCACACAGGGCACACTGGGGGTTTGCACTGATTTGCTAAATGTCAACATACCAAGCAGAGCTGGTCCTTGCTTTGAAACACTACTTAATGCAGGCAACAACGCAAGAGGCATCCAACTAACAGCAGAGAGCAGGGCTGAGCTCACGTACTTACACCACTGAGAAAGATGAACACCTTGTCACTAACACGCCTACCGTCTGGGCCGTGAGGGCCGAGGTACTCCATCAGCTACTCTGTCCAGGCGTTGGCACAGCAGCAACACAAGTCTCCTTTTCCTCTCTCCAGTTGTGCAAGGCTGATAGGGCCAAAGATGTCTGACCTCAGCTGGCTAAGTCACCATCCCCCCCACCACACACACAGCATCGCTCTCCTCCATGACCAGCTCTTGCAACTCTATGTGATGGGACAAAATACTCTGCTCTTTTCTACTTCCCATCCTTGCCTTACGCCTTGAACACCTTTCCTAATGTGTCTCCACTTCCAGCCTCCTGCTCCTCCCAGCCCCCCAGAGCAGCATGAAGAAGGGTCTCCAAGGCACTGAAACTTCTTGCAGCGGGTCTGCTCGCAGGCAGCACATTAAGAACCAGGAGTGGGCCATCTCTTCAGTGACAGAGGTGGGAAAGAGCCGATGTTTCTCTCGCCCTGTGTTAACTTCCCTCTGCTTTCTCAGCCCTCCTTCTGCTCCCCGTGGCACCCCAGCACCACTTCGTTTTGCTGTACTTCCCTTTCCTTGGTGCTCTCCCCAGCCCCTGCTCAGCCACGTACTTGCTACGGGTTTTGCTCCCAAGAGCTAGGATCAGCACTAGTAACATCACACGGCAGAATTACAGCCACAATGCCAATGCGCGAAACGGGCGCCCCAGGCAACCATTTGCCAATGCCTGGCTAAAGCTACAAAACAGGTACACCACGAACCACAGTCAGGGCAGGTACCCCGCACCACCCGCCAACACAGCTAGCACGACCACCAYGAAGGAGAAAGCAAACTCCATTTCGAGGACCCACTCAGCTTCATGAGCTTTTACAGACAACGTACACCAGTTCTGCGTACACTCACGACAATTAACACACAATTGGTCAAAAGAAAAAAATACATACACATACCCACAAGAAATCACACTATTTTCTCTTTCATATGGATTTCAAGAAATTAGCAGAATTTGCCCAAAGTGTCAACCTAGCTCTACTGTTCCTCCACCCCACAGTGAGGAGGAGGGAGCTGGCTCTCACTGAAGGTCCCAGAGCTGCAGGACTGCACCCAAAGCACTCCAGATCCCCACTACTCTCACACTTTCTAGTTCGGAAAGACTGCCTGCCGGGGCCTCCAGTCCCAGCATTTAGCGCTGTATGTCATAGCCTCTACCAGTTCCCCCTTTTGCACAGCCAGAAACCTCCCCGCCAAAAAAAAAAAAAAAAAAGAGAGAGAGAGAGAGAGAGAGAGAGAGAGAGAGAGAAAGCATCAGGGCATGCAAGGTTTATTAAACTACCCACAAAACAGGTGCCCTTTTAAAGCATGACTCTTTTTCTCTCAGGAAGGCACATGTAGCAGGTTCCCTACTGTCAGGTGTAAACTCAAGTGATGAAAGAAAAAATACATAAATGTTTATTAAACCTTTGTTGCCATTCACACCACCAACTTTCACACGCCAGTGCCAAGCTGTTAACGAATTCCCATTCTGTTCCAGAAGACTTTTCACAGCTCCTGTCAGAAAAGGGAAGCTTCACAAGGGCAGTGCTTGCTGGATAAGTCTCCTCTCTCGCCACCGTCAACAAAAAATGTTCGCAGCTGTTTGTGGAATAAAAGCGTCCTGCCCAAGTTGTGTGGGAATAAAGAGCTTCTTCCAGTGAGGCACGGGGCCACCTTCACGTATACCTCCTAATACTTATTTTTGTCAAGATTTTTCATGCTAAGACCCGCCACTGCTCCGCGCCAGGTTTGCTTTTGGCGCCGGGGCTCTGCCTACCAGGCGCACTGCCGCACCGTGATGGAGAGCGCGAGGTGGGGGCCCTGCACACAAGTCCTACGCCGCCTGCTAAAGCCTCCGCCGCTCTGCACAAGTGCCACAGCGAAGCATGGCAAAGGTGGGGGGAAATGACAGAGCTCTTCTCCCTGCTGTTGCGATCCCTCTTCCTCACAGCCAGCTCTTTTATCTGCTACTGGAGATGCTGCTCTAAAAGGAAGGTTCAAAGGCAAGAGGAGGTTTCCCAGAAGAGGCAGTGAACATTGCTACTCCTAGCTGAGAGTCATCCAAAGCAAGGAGGGGTGGGGGGAAATAAACATTTCCCAACTCAAAAAGGTGACAATTATTCCACTCTACATTACTGCTTAAACAGCATTTATAACATAAAAGCTTTGACAAGCTCACATTTACTTTGTCCCTAGAGGGCATGAGGACACCTACTCATGTCAGTATTCTGCAGAGCATGTTGCTCAAAGCTTTACTGTTTTGAAAAATGAATCTGAGGATCTTCAGCTTCTCATGTGGATACTAACTCAGCTGATCATAAGGCATAAAAGAGAACTAAGTGACTGTTTATCAATGTATATTGATAAATGAAATCCATCCCAAGCATTTGAACACAAGCAGACTTCTCCTATAACCAGGAAAGACAAAGCAAATAGCTTTATTTTCCTCTTTTTAAAATCAGCAAACTGTACCTAAATAAATCCTTATATCAACAATTTATCAGCATGCTTTTGTCAACCCTGGGTAAAAGATTATAGCCCAATATTTGATAAATTATCTTGTGAACCTAAGCAATCTCAGAGATCTGTCAGCACTCTGTCTCTGCCTGTATCTCGTCTCCCAGCTTTCAGGCAGCTAGCACAGCAGCAGCCTGTTACAGAGCATGCTGCATACATCAGCTTCATCTCTTAAAACCAGCATGCCCTACAGGCCTTGCCCAGGGGGAACAAAAGAACTTTGGAGAACTTGTCCTTCAGTGTGAAGGTAAATAAACTGACCCAATAAGAGATCTGGTAGCTGATAGATCTTGAAACTATTTTCTGTCATTTCTAAACTGTTTCCTACTGCAAAGTAACTGCTGCCTTAAGGAGAAAAATGCCAGTCTTTTCTTTTAAAATAATTAAACAATTAGAGATTCACCTTCTATTTTCYAGATGAGGTCTTTGAGCAACACACCAAGCAATAGACGGGTATCTGAACCTGCTTATTTGTAGTCTGTAGTTCAAAAACGCAGTGGCTGTTTCCTCCTTGCACAGTGACTAATTTCCTACGTGAGTCAATCTGTCTCTCCTCCTTGGTATTCTCACAACGGAGAGATGCTGCAGAAGCGAGGTTCCCCCCAGTGAGATGCTCAGCCAGTGTGGATCACTGCACTGAATGGCATGCCTCCTCGGAGCAGGTTTCTTGCGAAGCCCATTCCCCTTCAGAAGTGCCAAGAATCAAATCTTGGCCACCTAATGCAGTGTGTTCCACATGTTAGCTCACAACGTGTTGAGCAACCGTGTTAACTGAGATGGATAGTGCTGTCAAACAGGAAGCTGGCTCACCAGGATGGAAAGAGTGGGATACGCTGACCTTTTACATTCAGAAAAAAGTGTCCCTAAAACAGCATGAAATTTTTTGTATTAAAAATAAAACTACCTTCTCGCCTAGCTTTTATTATCTTGTTTTGTAACTAAACACATTGGAGCTGTGCACAAATTTTGCCTGTATGCCGATCCTGAGCCTCTCTCACAGAGCAGAGAGACTGACAGAGGAAATGAATCATTATCACCCTGTTTGGAACGAAGTTTGTACAAAAAACACTGCGCTATTAACCACTGCCTAGAATTCCTGGATTCAACACTACTGCTGCTCCCTCCAGTTGTGCGTTCAGCTTCCTAGGAATATGAAATAACTAAAGACAGCAGATAAAAATCCAAATCCCCAAGCAGAGCTACCGTTAAACTACTCAAAAAATGCACCAGTTTTATTGATGACATAGAGATGAAACTGAAATGTACAGACTTCTCATCCAAAAAGTAAGCAATCAAATAATCTGTTCAGTATAAGAAACCCCCCTGAAATGTAGTTTGTTTCAGAAAGATTTCTCCCACCTCTCCCCTTCTTGCCTTCAGTTTTTTTTTTCAAGCTGATATTTTCAATAGAGAGAGGAAAGTTTTGTTCATTTTAAGGTTTCACTGCTGCTGGAGAATCACCTCCAAGTGCAAGGCACTGTAGAGTCCACAAAGGGCTTTGCAGCAGTGTAAGTCAAAACAAGGAAATCAGTCTGCACATTTAGCATTAAAACTATCCGTCATAAAGGCAAACATTTATATGCATATATATGAGTATATATATAAAGAGAGCTTGTATGTATATAGTCTATACATAAAAAGTACCATTTTAAATATGGAAAGATTGTAATCTGTACAGAAAGATTGTATGCTGTTCAATATGGCCCTGCTGCAAGAAGAAATAGCAGATACCCCCTAGCTATACACCTAGAGGTTCCACCGGGCTCTTCTGCGATGATTTTGGCAAGGCAGTAGCCTGCCTCATGATACAGAACAAATGTGTCACAAATTTGCTGACTGATCATTGTCGCCATATTTCACACTTCAGCAAGATCCAGCTAATGCTTTCTAGGCAGGCTAACAAGGTAGGGGTTGTTGTATACCTGGTTTAAGATTAAGCAATCAATACGACTGATCTAAACGCTTCCCAGATTTGCCACCAGTTTTCTTGCTTTGTCCTTGCACAGCACAATCTCAGGTGCTCTCTTCTGCCAGTGCAGAGAAGAGGGAAAAGAACATTATTGAATACCTTGTGCTTGAGCTGCAGAACTGTGGGAATACCCCAGAGCCAGGAGCGCTGTCTCCACCAGCTGGCTAAAGAGCACATCTTTGCGAACCAGAACGAACTCAGCATGCTCTTCTCGATTATCGTATTCAAGAGAGGCATCTGACTGCTCCACCACACAAAAGACGGGAATCATCAAACCTAGATGAGAAAAAGATTCAAAAAAACCTCAGTAAGAAAGGAACAAGAAGTGTGTCATACATCTCTGATTACAATTGTAAATTAAAACACCTCCTAGAAGGCTTATTTTAGTGGAGATCTGCCTTTCTTCCCTGTGGGATAGCTTTTGYTTTCTTTCCAAGGGAAATACTGAAGTCTCATCACTTGACTCATTTAAAAACCACACTAATAGCTCCAGAGAATACAGCTCAGGAGCAAAATCACAGTCAGCATGAGGACAAACAAAATTTCCTAACAAGACCTTTTCAACATTTCAGAAGTTTTCTACAGTTCCATGAATTTCCCTGTTCTTTCAGGTCAGGGCTTCCCCACATTCAGTCATACGAAAACCTGACACACACAAACACCCCTTCTGCTTCTCTCCGCACAGCGAATGTTACGGAGGTATCAGCAGAGGCTAGTCCCATATGTAGTTCCTGGGGCGGGGGAGGATGGGGTTATTTGCCCATTTCCAGGCCATAGCCACTCTCCTCACTGTGCAAGGAATATACTTTTGCATAGATTTTGCTGAAAGCAATGATAACCTTGTGTTGCTGGCAGCTGACGGTCCTGCTGACCCAGGGAGGCTAGTGGCTGCTCTCCCACGTATGTATGAAGAGAGTGAGAACAGCTCTCTTAGAAAGAGGATCACGGATGAGAACAGAGCAGTCCCCAGAGAGGAACCACAAAAGTGAAAAACTCCGGGGGTGGTCTGGATTCAATTTTGTTCTGTTTTATTTTAAATTTACTTCTGTGGTTTCAGGATCAAGTTGATCTATGGCGACAAATTGCGGGGCATAAACTAAAGGGATTCAACCTTAAAGGCAGTACAGAAACAAGCCAGTTTGCTGGAGCAGGCCTCTAAGTGCGCGTGTGAAGGGAAAATGGAACACACGGAAAACCTGCCGGCACAAAATTTTCATTTCCATCACCTGCTATAGGCCATGTTTTAGCAGTTCTTCCTCTGCCAACCCCCAATTATCTCCAGTAACAGAAATTCATTAATCGGTTACATACAACTTGTTAGTCCCTAGGTATGCTAGGAAATAGGGGGGGCAAAGTCAAATCTCAGTGTAAAGCTTTCCCCCATATGCACTGTCTAGGGCATGTAATACTGCCAGAAAGTTTACCTCTCACTCCTGCACTTTGAAATTAAATATAACCACTTCTAAAAGATAACAACTATGCAGAATAATTGACTAAATTTCTGTAAGGCCAGACACAAATCACTGTATTCCTGGACTGGGCACTTCTTTATGGGAAAAAGAGGAGAAAACCACATTTCAGTTCTCTTTCTGTACAAAGTCTGTTAACTAACTTGAAGATCTTCTACTCTCAGCAGCTTCAATACCTACAAGCAAACAGTTCGGTATCCTTTCAGAGGAGGCACCCTGCCTGAAACAGATGCAGTCACACTAGTAACAACTGCTAAGGAACTTAAATCCTCCTCTCTTGAGTTTGCAGAGACTAGATTTACTTTAAAATTCCTTTTCAGACACACAACTCTCCCTCAGTGATGTATCTGGCACGGAGCGGCTCCCGGCTGGCACCGTAACCGCGCACCAGCAGCAGCAGGTATGAGMCTCCAGACCCAGTTGACACGTTTCAGTTCTTTACTTAGAGCACGCACTGAACCACCATGTAAGTAGGTTATGGCATCATACTGATGCCGCTCCCTTTTCGCTGTTTGATTCTGGGCTAAACTGATGCATTTTGCAAGTTCAAGCAGCCAAATTCTAACACCTTCAAGAATATGCAGTGAAAGAAAATCTCTGGGTGCTTTCCTGGAAAGACAGTGTGAAGCTGCTCCTGTTCCCACTGAAGTCAGTGACAAAATCCCTATCCCCTTCCAAGATAAAAAATTAATCCTATTTGTCCATATACCACTTAACTAGTTAAAATGAAATTTAACCCCTGTAATGACAAACTGTTGCCGTCCAACATACAGCTTGTCACAGCACTTTTGATGGGGCTATTAATGTCTCAACAAAAGATTAAGACAATTGGCCAAATGCTGAGGCTGCTCCTGCTTGTGTAAATGACATTTTGGCAAGACAGCGTAAGTGGGTGAGCGCAAGCTGACGACGGGGTGCCGCAACACCTCTTACCCTCCTGCTGGATGCTTCTCCTGTGACAGAACTGCCTTTCCACCTTTTCAGCACAGAAGTTGCACCTATTCTCCACACAGTTTATGCCATCATTTAGTGTCTTGGTACAAAAAGCATCTCAAATGCTAGAACTGAGGTCATTCATGATTTCATTTTGTGGATGGCACGAAGGACTTGCAGGACCCTTGCCTGTAATGACTTTCTAAATGGTCCCTTCCTGCTGCTCATGCTTGCAGGGCCTCTGCTCCAGAAACAGTTTTTGCAAGAACATCTCTGAGCTCAGTGACGCAGCACAGGTGATGATAAGCTGCTATTAGTACCTTAAAAACAGAGAGCAAAGGGCAGGTTACAACATCTGCCATTACTAACACACTCAGATGCCTCTCGCTATAGCTTCTGGAATCTCAATACCAAACCTCCTTCACTACGAACAACAGTAATCCAACTTCTTTAAAATTAAATCTCACTCCAAGGAAGTTCCATCTGCTTTGCCCTCTATTACGCATTGGAGAGAGTAAAGCTATAATTTATTCAAGAGATTTATTACCTCAAACTTCCCTGTTTCATGACGTTATCTGAAAATAAATTAACATTCTTTCAGTACATTAAAATTCAGAAGAAAAAAAAACACATGCAGCCAAAAGCCAACGCAGTTTTCACACACTGATATACACAGCGTCTTGCTCCTAGATACATGTATTACACCTCCACCTCACTACAGGGACCTTACAGAAGAGCAATGCAAGTTAGTCAGTGCTCACTGTCATTCCAGTCAGAGAATTTACAGCAATACTCAGAGAGCAGGAGCCCAAGTATCGCTAATGAAGTCCTGCAGGCAGTGCTACAGCAGCACAAGCCAAGCCTGACCCATAAATCCTGAAACTCCTCAGCTCTTTCCCTAATGCCTCATCAGCCAGAACGACTGTCCTCCTCTCTCTCCCATGCATATACCCACAAAAGTGCCTAGGTCCCCCACAACGTCTGTGCATTTGCTGTCCCAGTTTCAGAGAGATGCTTCAAGGAATGCTGCTGTAGAGCTCATGGTAGAAGACATACAGCACTGCTTTTCACACACGGAGAAAAGGGGTAGTTTGAGGGCTAAAAAAAGACACATTTTGTTTCCTTAAAGGCTGGACACAATGCTGAAATGCACACAAAACATTAATAAAGATCACAAACTATCCAAAAGACTTTCTCCATGTTGCTAATTTATTTCACTGACTTATAAAAGCAGCTCAGTGCTTTTGAAAATGCCTTGACTCCACGTAGTGAGCATCTTCACAAAATGTTAGGGGAATATAAAACAAGATCCACAGAAAAGCTTTTATAGGAACACCTATACACAGCAAGGGCTCCTCATATTCCATGGAATAGAACAGGGACAAACCGTTATGACTCTTCCCCAGAAGAACAGACTGGTTAGTGGTGACCGGTATCTTTGTGTAACATGTATTTTTAAAGCAAATCCGGGATGGGACTTAAGCTCCACTGTTGCTTTCAGGAAAAAAAATGCTACGTACAGAGAAGGCTTTGTAAACATAGTTGCATTTTTGCTGAGACTCTTCTGAGAAGCAGAAAAATTAAGGAGAAATTAAATAGATACCCAAGAGACCTGTGTCCAAATACACATTTTCTCCTCCTTGCCCAGTCCACGCTATAGATTTATTCTGCTGGGCAGCGATTCATTCTTAAAAACAAGGGAAAAAGGAAACAAATATTTCATTCGAGAAGTGAAAACTCTGTCCACTCCTCTGCATAAAGCATTCAAAAACTTGAAGCCAGTTAAAAGAATTATCAAACTCAAGCAATGCAGCTCCCTGAACGATGTTTTTGGCTGAAAGATTTACAAATAAAAGTTGCAAATTTCTAATGACCAACTAGAAGGAGAAGACAGGGCAGATATTTAAGAAGTCCTGTACTATTTCTTTTGTTCATTTTCAAATGATACTTTGCCCAGGGTGTGCTTTAAAGCACATAATTAATCTGAAACTATCGGCACTGAACTTCTTTGCGTTATCCACTTCCACATTAGCATCATASACTTGGCACCTAAAATCAAAAAAGAAGGGATACAGAAAGCTGAGGAAGAGGCTAACCAGCATCACAGCCAGCCACCTCTCCAGCCCATTAAATAGGAAGCAGGGCTTGTTTGTCCTAATAAGTAGAATATGAAGATCAACCAATGAAAAGAGGCACCAATAAAATTTGTGTCTTTTTAGATTAAAATCTCTTTCCATCAGCACAAGTTTTGAGCCCCGTCTAGGTGTTATTTAATTTAATCTAATTTGAACAATTTCCAAACATCAGCTTGATTAATTTCAACAGCATGGTGTTATGGAAAGATTTACTGTACAGGGGCTGTCTAGCAGGGAATTAATAAAGAAGCCAGTTCTTAGCCCTGAGTAACATGAGGCTTTAAGACTTCCCAGATTTCTAGTGGGAATACTTCATAGCACAAGCATGTTTTCTTCTGGGAGTGAAACCCACCAAAATTATTAAAAACTGAGATCAAATGGTGGTGTCAAACCCAAAGGAAATCATTCTAGAGTGGAGAGATTTTTATCAAATGAAGAAAGTGAAAAATAAAGTTTCTGTTGTTGCTGTTGTGCTTTGGGTTTTTGGTTKTTTTTTTTTTGTTGTTTTGGGTTGTTTTTTTTTTTAAACAGCACACACGAACACACACCCACACACCCCAAGTAGTCTCTCACAGACAAAGCAATCTCTATGGTGGCAAGTTCAGAAACAAGGGCATTTATCTGACAGTTCATAAACCACTGAAAACTCTTCATTACTGTACGCAGAAAACATTTTCCCTAGCAGAGACTGTATCATGGGTCATTCTGTAAGCTACTCTTTGCCAATGCAGGGGAAAAAAAACCCTCAAGTCTAGGAAAAGCAAACAGAATCCACAAATGCTTATTCCCACACACACCTTCATGTCCTATGCGGAAAAAAAAAAAAGGCAAAAAAAGAAATAATCAAACCAGCAGAGGAAGCTAAGATGACTAACAAACAAATCTAGCTGCTGAAAGCAGACATTACTCCCCATCTCTGACTGTCTAATGCATCTTAGATTGCACTTGATCTGCGAGCAGCCTCAATCCTGAACGCCTTCAGAACACAGAGTAACCAGCCACTTCACGGGACTTGCGAGCTTGCGACTCTCACCCGGCGACAGAGGCTGCGCAGCTCCATCTGCAAAGCGTGGGGCATCTTAAGGAAATTATCTGGATGAAGATTCCCCAGAGTTAACGACAAAACATGCTTACACAACCAACAGTAGCCATGGGAAGCAATCAAACTACAAACACTCCCTAAATCCACTGGGCTTCTGTTTTTYGATTTAGGTGAAAGCACTTCATTCAGCAAAGGCAGCGACGGSAAAGCAGTCCATTTACGTTGTTTAAAGTCACGTTCACTTTCTGTCTGCGCTACAACAGAGCTGACCTTAACTATACCAATTTGCTCTTTAACTCTCTTCCCTTTTCTTTTAAACAAATGTGAAAACTGAACCTAAACTGAGAAAGCTGTTTTAAAAGGGATAAATCAACATCCACTCAGCACAAGAGAGGTTTGCCAGTTCTCCTCACGTCTTGCACCTCTAACTGAAAAGGCAGAAAAGGATTAAGTTCGACAGCTCTCGGTTCTTCAGGAATACCTGAACTTCTGCATCAGAGACATCCATCCCACATCCTAGTGCTACATAAATCCATCATTTCTCTCTGAAAAGCAGAACACCAAAACCAACAACAAATAAGTGGAGCTTCAGGAGGCCAGTGCAGTGCAAACTGCAAATTCTGAAGCGATCGGCAATGAAAACCTAGTGCATACGCTAACCATCAGGAGATAGCTACTCAAGGCTCTGCTAGCTGAACAAACATGATGAGAGGGGATAAATGTATAATGGAAAAGATCAATGGCATCCCAAAAAACTTTTTTCTGAGAGGAGGGAAACCAACAAGTATTTGAAAAAAAACAGTTGTTCTGCTCTCAGCACCACTTTTATTTAAATCACAGCACAGCTCTAGCTAGTGGTGGTGTGAGCTCTTACCCCAAAAACCCTGCAGAGTCCAATTAAGGACTGTGAATACGGGGCACATAATGACAGGCTGAATAGACAGGACCACACTGTCGTTCTCCTCCATGGTGCCACACACACAGCACTGTTCATGCCCACGAAGGATCACCTTGAAACAAGTTCTAGGTTCAGCTCGTGTCTGTGCAGGTTCGTGGAGAGGTAGATGAGCCAGCTCAGACACTTCCGCAGGTGTTAGCTGTGTCCTTTCACACCCACTGTCAAGCTCCCCATAACTTTTAAATATAATTAACTGAGACAGAATATAAGCTGTTGGCACATAGCTTGCTTACAATAAACTCTTGGTCTGGGGAAATGGACTGTGTTTCAGCCTTTTATGTACAAGCACCAACTTACAACAGGCTCGTTATGAGGCTGCAAATTCATTCACTGTAAATCTTTTTTACTGGGGACTGTGCAGCTGTTTGTCACTAACCACTGGGAACCGTTGACAGGAGGCCGGGGGAAATCTCTACGGCAAATATAGGAGACTGTATCAGGATCATCACAACTGTGCAATCTTATCCAAAAAAAAAAGAAAAAAACCCAACTAATTACAGCAAAAAAGGTTTTGTTTAAAAATAAGAATCTTACTTTCTGCTAACCCATTGGTCTCCAACTTGTTTTAGACAAAATGCAAGATATCTGATTTTGTACACAGCCAGCAATGTGATGCTGTTAAACTCCTTCTCTTCAAGGGTTTATAAGCCTGTTGCAAATTATGTGTTCCAGGATGCAATTTGGTAAAGAAGGTTTCAGGCCACAGATGATTTTAATACAATGTTTGCCAAAGAAATAAACAAAAAAAAATCATGTTAAGTAATATTACATTGTAATAGATTTCTTAGGAGGACCAGAGGAAATAAAGTAAGGATGATACCTTTCTCCTCCTCCTCAGTTATTTTTTCTGGCTCTGAATATTCAATAAATCTGTAGGCAGGAAATGCATTTCTACATATTATATTTTAGCCAATGGTGAATGCAAACCACAAGATATTATTTACATCCTTCTTCAGCTTCCAGACCTTTCTGTGGCTTCAGTCTCCCAACCATCACCACTATCCCAGATCTCAGGAAATTTTATAAAGAAGTCACCAAGGTCCTTGCAGATGTCCCCTGCTCCTGACAGCTAACTAGCCAGATTCCTTCTAACTGAAATACTGCTTAACCCTTTCACAGGAAATATTCCAGGCCGCTAGCCCACCGCAGAAACATACTATTAAGCTCATAATTTCATTTGATAACACTCGAGTTTCTCAAAATACAATGTAAAAGAAAAGCAAAATTCAGAGCGTGGGCTCAGCCTAACAAAAACGAGAAATAAGGAGGTATAGGAAGTATCTGCCTCTAACGTACTCCCGCCGGCGGCACGTCTGCGAGAGAAGTGCTGCTCCTGGGAGATGAGGCCTTTTGTTTGGGAAACTGGGTCAACTGCTTCCGATAACTAACTCCTTTCACTAAACTAGTTACGCTAATTCAGCCAAAACTTTGAATCTGTCACGCTGGTTGGGTTGAAAGGGCAGGAAAGAGAACGGCCGCTTGAATCCGAGCGCAGGGCTTCGTGCACATGCTTCTCCTCGCTGGGGGCCGGCAGCAGCAATGGAAGAGGAGACTAAAGCGCCTCCGGCTCTCCCCCGAAGCCACCTAAACGCATGGAAAGCGAGCGGGATAACCCAGACCTCAAAATAYGGCTCGAAGGGAGCCCGGGACAGAAGGAAGCGCACACAGCCCTCGCCGCTGCTCTGGCTGAACGCATTGCTTCTGCCGCCAGCCAAACCCCGCAAACACGCCAAAGTGCCTGCGGCAGTACGGTCCCATGCATACACCCAGGACCGTACACAGCCCTTCCAATGCACATTAAAAGGCAAACGTGAAGATACTATAGCTACATTTTCTGAAATAAAACAGTTGAGTTACTTCAACTTGTTCCCCAGCTAAAAAAAAGAAGAAGAAAAAATACCCCACAGCAGTACTTTACAATATGAACTAATGGAAAATATACTAAGATTTCACTCAAAACCAGTGAAGGAAACCCTTTCAAATTAAACCAGTATTTAGAAAAAAAGTCATCTTAAGCCATTAATTTCTTATAAGTTTTAGGTTTTGGTTTCTGTAACCTAAAAACAAGTTTAGGGTTCGGGAGGGTTTTTTGGTTTGGGGGATTGCTTTTTGTTGTTTTTTTCTTAACTACATAACAAAAATTGCCTAAGGGGCTAAGATTCTCTACGCCAAATTCCACCCAGAATTAATTTTAATGATCAACATTTTAAAGCCTTGAAGACAGGAACCACTAATAAGCCCTTAACTTTGGTGGTGCTAGCAGATGCCACCATATTATGTAATTTTTAAAGCAAAAACCATCTTCTAGCAAAAGCATTTTAATGAAAGTTCTATTAACTAGTCTCCTGGTACTGGAATAAGTCCCCGGAATGTAACAGAAAAGCTTTCTTCGTTGGTTTGAGGTTTTATTTCTGGAGAAGAGCTGCACACCACACTCGGGCCTGTCTGGGGATCTCCATTGGGACCCACCAGAAAGCTCTTTTCCCCTTGATGTCCATTCCTCTGCGAGCCACCCCCGGCAAGAAAAGGCAGAAACAGTGTCACCCCTCCTTCATGTTACCAGATAAACAGCTTACTGAGGGTCTGAAATACCTCATACAGCTACATCTCTCTGTTCAAGCCCAATTGTAGGCTCCAGCTGCAAGATGAGCTAAATAGATCCGTAATCTTTGCCTCTTTCCCTTATGGCCTTTAGATGCTGGCTGCATTAGAGAACCTCATTTCTAAGCTACAGTGTTAACAGATATGGCAGAACTGGTTATGGGTATAAGTTAGCAGAAAGTACAAGGTAGGACAAACCATATCAAATGTTGTCTCAGAATAACGTAATTAAACTCAGTGGTTATGGATGGAGCCTGTTATGCTTTCAGCAAGGGTTCAGCTACTCTTATGGCAGTATAATTAATAATAGATTTTTTTTTTCTAGTATAAAGGGACCACAGAAATCTCCCTCACATCTTCAGGAAAAATGAACGGAGGAGAGAACCCACAACCGAGAGCAGGAGCTATCTGGTCATTCCCTTCTCTAGAAAGCATCAAGCTTCCTCCACTGCATACACAAAAAGATTCTAGAAAGCCTGCACTCATGACCTACCACACTCCAGACCAGGAACTGGCACCTGGGTTTGACCTTAATTCACAACTTCAATTCTCCCCATTCTCTCAAATTCCTCTCTTTTTCAAGGGGAGACGATAAAGAGAGTGGAGGAAGTATTCTACCTTTTCACAAAGAAGGGGTCACACATTTGCCAGCTACCCATTTAAAACATTACTCTTCTAGGAACATTCATTTTTATCAGCCAGCTGGTCATATTAATCCAAGTTTTCAATAACTGTCACATCTTAACCAAAGAAGTCATGAGGTCTATCTAGGAACAAGAGTTAAGAGGTACCTTCTGCTTCTCAAGCATGCACAGTACACTTACTTTGTTCAGCCAGTGAGGTATATTTTGGGGGAGAGAGTGGAAAGAACCCTGTAAGGCAGCTCTGCTGTCCATGGATTCACTTGCTAAGAGTCAACAATCCTTGCTTTTGGGGCTCTGCAGGCTGAACTGCTACAGCACTGTATACCCAGAGCTACCCTGGAGAATCAGATACTTCAGCTAGTGCAAAATGCATGTGCTCGCTTGCTTGCTTGCTTAGAGGTGTTAGCCAAAGAAAGCAGATTACATCTGTTCTCCAAAGGCTGAACTGGCTCCCAGTTCACTTCCGGATGCCATTCCAAATGTTGATTTATAAAGCTGTATGGTACATGACTGGAGCCAAGGCTACCGTAGAGAAGATCTCTCTTTCCACATACTGTACAGCTGAAAGGACAGTTTGCTTACAGCTCTAGGACTCAGCTCTTGAGGAACTGGAGAGCCGGGTTCCCTCAGCCTAGGTAGGGCCTTGGATTGGAATTAGGTCCTTTTACAAGGGCAACACAGCTTAAGTTTGCCACACAGCACAGAGCCTTTCTGTCTATAAAGTTTTAGTCAGAAGACTGAGATGGCAACATAGATAAACAGTCACAGAAGAGTCTGTCCTGGGTACTGCTGGTTTACGAGACTGAGTACTTTTATTGGTACACAAGTCCACAGTTTTAGAGAGGGGAAAAATTGGAATAAAGCACAGTAGAAATTTTCCCCTAAAGTAGCACGGCACTTTATTTTGAAAGGAGTAAGAAGTCTTCCTTACCACTTCCCACCTGTTCACAGGTTGCCTAGAGTCCCCACCTTGGAGAAACCCAAACCCTGACGAGTCATGGTGCTAGGTCATGCTCTAGGTGACCCTGCTTGAGCAGGGGGGGTTGGACCAGACGATCTCCAGAGGTCCCTGCCAAGCCCAACTGCTCCATGCCTCTGTGAAAGCATTCTCTGAACTTGCCTCTTTGGCAGGTCAGTATGACACTATGATCATATTAGTATAATAAGGGAGGCTCAAACTAATGGCAGAAACATTACATTCATTATTAAGCCAAACCCAAGCACTCAGATAATGCGTAGCATGAGCTTTACTGTCAAAGCAATACACCTACTTACTGCATATTTGCTCATAACAGCCCGTGTGAAGTCTACCATCCAGACTTTTAGCTAAAGCAACAACAACAAAAAAAAAAAGCCCACACTTCTGTTACTCTGCATTTTCTCCAAGTCTAAAAATTGGTAGTGTATGAYAGGTCCACCTCATTTTTCTTAATGATGTTTTTATTATTCTTTCACTCAATTAAAGCAGAAATGGATATTGCATCTTCTGACTGTATAATTGTTATTGTAATCTGTTTTCGATCACTGCTTGGGAAATGGGTCCAAAACAACATAAACTATCCACAGCCTCAGAATACAAGTCATTTTCTTTTACTACGATACTTAAAGAGACATCTATCATGTTGCTCTGCTAGCATGTTCGTATTATGGCAAAAAAGTTATTTGTAAGTTGGGAAAAGACATTATGAAAAGCACCTTTTACTCCAAAGTATTGTATAACTCATAATTTATAACTGCATTTCTTAATAACCATTCAAAAAAATAAGGCTGGAAATTGTGCACATCTAATTTTAATATATAAATAATGGAAACACATATAAACCAAAATATGCTCAAAATATGAATTTATATTACTTTGGATAAATAGTCTGGTTATAGTTTTGAAAATGACATGCTTCATTTCCAATATATGCCCGTCAGCTAAATTTATGACAAAACACTCTCCGTGAGTTTAGATTACTAGGATGGTTTTTTATTTAAGTTTCCTCACTTATCTGAAGTTTCAGTCCAAATATAGACAAAGTCAGCAACTTCTAGAGAGCAAAGTGTAGGCGATACACAAGTAAAGCGTAATCCAGTCACTTTTCAACATTATACAAATATAAATAGAACATCTTTAAAAAGATAAAAAAAGAGCGAGAGAAAGAAAGAGAAAGAAGGTAACCTTGTGGTTGTAGGCAGGGATACAAATCATGTTTCTGGTGCAAGAAACTGTCCCTCAACATTTCTTGCCAGATTTAGTACTTTTTAAAAGGTTTACTGTTGGTAGAGCGTCTTTGCATCTCAGCGCTTGTCTTTACGGAAGAAATAAGAAGGGAGCATATTTAAGTGGGAGCCATTTCTACTGCACTTTGAAAATGCAGTGGGTGTACGGTTATCTCATGAGGTGCCTCAGCTTCATATAAAATACAGTCTGACAGGTTATTTTTATTAAGCTTCTTCTGAGCCTTTTTACCTTGCTGGCTTTGCTACTAACAACTTACGGCTGTGCTCAGACTGTTTAATACTGTATGTCCATCTGATACAGGGGCACCAGTTAAAGCGAAACAACTAACGAGGTTTAAATGATTAGCCAGGTATCTTTCTATGCTTAAATTCTTCTCTAGAGCTGTCTCATTTTTCAAGCTCTTTCTGTTCCCTTAGAAATTTCATAAAGCTTATGACAGTCCTATCTTTTTCCTAACATTTCTGCACGTAACACCAATAATCATTTAGCATTTGACAGGAAATTTAAAATCTGTCTTGAATTCAGACATGCAATCTCTCCCCTCGCATCCAGATTAAGATACAAGCAATGCAGTGCTCACGCTCAGTCTTTTATGCAATCCTGTACATTCCTCGTGTAGCCTTGTTGCAAGTAGAAAAGCTTCCTGGAAGATTTTACGTAAGTCTTCATATACTGGCAACACCAGTGTTCACATCTACCTTAAAAATCAGAGTAACAATTACACTTAAGAAGAAAAAAAAGGGGGGGGGGGAATAGCCTTTCAAACGTTACTCGTAAGGATTTCATAACATCAGCAGCACTAAATATAAATATACTGCTAATAGACAAATGCTGGCACCCTGGTATATTTGTAAATAGGATTAATTTAGCTTTGATGAATGCACTTAAGATAACGCCTTCAAATCTTTGGGGGATACTACCAGAGCTTCCACAGGTATTTAAAAGGGAAAAAAAGCATTACAGTACTAGTTTCTGCTAAAAAAATTCTTTGTAGTGAAGGAAATAAAATTGGAAAACAGGATTAAATATTTTCCCCTTATTAATATTTGGATCAATGCAAATGAAGACAAGAGACAAAGTACACATAACAGCAGCAAAGGATGCCTCTGTACAAAGTGAGGAACTTCTTAAAAAAAAGTAATTGTGGTTGTCGACCTGCAGCCATATGGACACCGTTCCTTGCTGTCAGAGAGCGCATCCTGCATTAAAGCAGTCAACACTTTGTGAACGGCCAGGAGACCCTCAGCTAAAGGGGCTAACAGTTCTTCGCAAATTATGTAAGAAAACGCAGCTTCTGTCTTTTGCACCACTGTTCAATTTAAACTCATTTGTACGTAACCAAAGAAGATGCGACGCTGATCAGCTTTCTGCAACAAGCACTAAGCTTGTTGGGGGACAAGGCTTTYAGCACGGCTAGAAGCTAGAAAATATTCCTAAAAGTCATCAGATACTCAGCTGGCTTTTGTCTGTTGCGACTTCCCTTCTTAAATCAGCCTTAGAGACACCTATCGTCATGCGGCTCAGTGCATCTGACCCAGTACATTTGATACAGCAGGAACAAGTTACCGTAAGACAATTTTTTCAAAGATAAAAAAGACATCGATTCATCATTCAACACACCGGTCTGTTCTCAAAAACGACTCTGCGCTCCCGAAGGAGAACGCGCGTGTTCGGTGGTTACGGGGAGGCCGAAGCAGGCACGGGTTATCCTTGGCAAACCCCGACTGCCTCGATTCAACGGGGAGCCGGCAATACTCAATACCTTGAAAAACTGGGCCTTTARTCCTAAAACACAGCAATAGCTACTGATTTAACTGTATTGGGATGGGAGGCAAGAATTAAAGGGCTAATTTATCTATGCTTCACAATTTGGGATTAGAAATAAAATATTCCTAGGTTTTACCAATTTTCAGTTATTTCAAAAAGTTGAAAATAAGATTAAAAAGGGGGGGGGGGGTTGTTCAGTCACCAAAATAAGAGTTTTCCTTAGCAAGTCACACAGATGTTCTGCAAATACAAATACATGACTGCAGTAAAACAGTCTTCATTTTACAGCACCATAGATGTCACACTGCATTACCATCTTCCGTGTCAATGTGAGTGGCAAAAAACCTTACTGGTCCAAGTATTTAAGCTCCAAAACATTTTTGCGGCCCTTTTCTCACTCATTCCACAGAGACAACTTTAAGAAAAAAAGTAATAAATGTATGCGACTTCAAAAATAAATATTCAGACTACTGTCTCTGTCAACAGCATTAAAGTCAAAAAACACATTTTCAAGGTATTTTAAGGTAACTGATATCATCTGAAAATCTGTGCTGCAAACTAGAAACTTTAGGTATGACATAGTTGCCTGTTCACCCGATGACTTTATTACAATTCCATGATGCTAGTTTTCTTCTACTTTTAAATCTGGGTAAAACATTCAGCACAGTAAAATAACTTAAACAGAATATCCAAGCACCCTAAAACTAAGTATTTAGGAAAGAAATCTTTAAATCTCACCTTTAAGTATTTATTCATAACAATAAAAATTAAATACTGCTTTTCTTCCTTAGATGATGTTTGAATTCTTCATCTAAATTCTGGGCGAGAAAGATGTGGCTATTTAATCTCTTGAAAGCAGGTTTCCTCACTGGCATCTTTACAATTTTTAATACGATTTTGCCATTTTCTTTAGGCATAAAAACAATTCTGGGGAGTCATTGCCGGACTCACCCTAACAGGAGCTCTCAAATAAATGCCCTATAAATAATCGACAGTAAATCTACTCTGTTCTGTCCCAGGGAAACTAAAAAAAGGCAGGACCCAAATTATAAAGGGGGAAAAAAAAGAATTAACACTGATTTTTTTCAAAGATGTTGGTTTCTTCTCTTTCCTTTGGTTCACGATGAGCATAACAGCATCTAGTAACTACCGTGGCCGCACGTATGGGGCGGAGGAGGAAGCGGGGAGATGACTCTAAATACTGAGGAACTGTTGCGGGGAGAAATAAAATAAAATCTTATTACAGCTGATCTTAAACCTTGAATTCAAAATTGTCAGTGGCTTTTTGCAGATGCAACTTAGAGTTCCAAAATTACTCTAAACATCAAATTACGCCTAGGTCATTGAATGGGTGGATACCCTATATTCTGTTTAATGCGTATGTTCAATTGCATATATATTGTAACCAACTGTGTCTTTATTTTAATAACAGGCCAAGCACTGAAAACACATAAAGAAAGGCTATTTTTCTACCTCAGCAAAAATACAGATGATACACTACATGACCCTCCAGGAGTGACTGTTCTGTTTATTCTATTTACATGACATAATCTGATTGGAAAAGGCAAAAAAAAAAATCAGCAAAAAAACCCCAGAAACTTATTTTTAACCATCAGTCATGGAAAAAAAAAATCAGAGCCTTGCTCCTCTTACTGTTCAAGTTAGATTAAAGGTCTCTTCCTCATTACGTATCAGAAACGCATAAAATCCAAGAATTTACATTTCTTTGTAATTCCTACTGAATTATATCAAAATAAAAGGCATCATTTTCCAACTATTCTGCAACAGATAAAACATAAAATATATTCACATACTGCCAGTTCCTGAACTAACAAGGATTTGTGGCTCTCATAACTTCTGTATCTTGATATGCTCAGCTCTTTAAATGCCTACATACCTCTTTCAGGCAGCAAGAAGATATTCCTCCTCTAGATAGGAAGGCTGTCTAAAACTTAACCTTTCACTTCACTCAGTTCATAAGGACAACTGAAGCACGCCTCCTTACTGCTCTCGGGATCTCACTCGGGGCTTAACTTTACCTAGCAGTTTACAATACAGGAGCAAATTTGCTCAAGCTGTTTGCATCAGGCTGTCTGAAAGCGCATTTCCCTCTTCTCCAGCAAGGTACTTCAAATCCTTGAAAAAGATACAAAAGGTAAGAAAAACCTATGAGACTTTTGCAGAAGTAGCTACAACCCATTTKGACAAAGAGCTCTTTAGCTACCCTCGGTCGGCATTTTGGTCGCCTCCGAGAGATATGAAAAGGGATTTCTGAGGCACACCTGAGGAGACGGCGCGACGCGGGAACTGCAAAGGGCTTACGGCAATTAGCGGCAGCAGTCTCAAGCCGCTGCATCAATATTTCTGCTACATCTGACTTCATACAAGCACATTAACCACAGCCGCACATTAATGTGCTGATCACACTATTTAGCTTGAATTGTCTGAAAGTTTTCTCCGCCGTTAATATTTTGTAAAGTAAACCACATATTTTAACAGTTAAATTAATGAGAATTTGCTGCTGTCAGACTGTGTCAAACTCATCTAACCAACAAATTTTATGCAATCATTTCCTAACCAGATTTTGAATGTGTTATTTTGCTATATTTCAGTTCTACATTTCTAGTTCAGCAAAACCAAACTTCACCACAGCTCATTCAGTCCACTGGCATTTTAAGTTGCATTCAGGCACTTTGGACGCTTATTTTCTGTGTTCTTCAAAACAAATGCACACAAATTGATGCACATCCACTTACGCACAAACAGGTTCACGAGTTTTAATCAACAATTTTTTAAATATAAGTTTCCTAGCCATTAATCATCCTTTTTTTTTTTTTTTTAATCCTTATGGAGTGAATTACTAACTGAGAGGAGACGCCAATTCTAGTAAGTGAATGTTACCCAACAGGGATATAAAGCTGTCAACACCATAGAGCTCTTGCTTGCTCTAAACTCTCTCCCAGGCTTCATATGTTTTTTAAAGAGATATTAGCTTTTTTTTTCCCAGGGACCTTCTATAAAACCTGCCACTCTCGAACATCTGAGYACTCATGCTTTACTAAACACAAATTTTAAAAACAGACTGTTTAAATAACTGCTGAAATGTTTCAGAAAGCACTGGGCTAGTCAGAGCAAAACAAAATTGGACTCTTACACATTGGACTGACGCTAACAGCATTGTAAATAGTACCTAAACTTTTAAATCCTCTATTAAATGCACTTAAGACCCTGTTTATCTTTTTTGTGACCTTCACTAGTTTATTATGGCTGCCGTAATGGCCCTTTGAATTAAGTATATTCAGTTTAGGACCCCAAAAAAAAAAAAAAGAGAGAGAGAGTCATAAGCCAAAATTTCTCATGAGAACAATTGATTTTCTGTCTGCACTACAAAAGCTTATTATAATACATTTTTTCTCATAAATCTCTCATAAATCTAGAGAGAAAGCTAAAAACATCTAGATCACTATAATATTTCCCTATTTCTCAGGGAAGTCAAGGTAAAAATAATTGTAGCAAACACTATGATTATAAAACTTGTTACTAAAGGTCCTCAGTTTCGTCCTAGCACCGGCTACTTGAGACTTATTTCTCTGTGTTCAGGGATTCTGTTCAGAAACACCCAGTATTATACCACAAATGTACATAATAGGTAGGAAGAAATCTCAGCATTCACATATCTAAGGCCCAAAATGAGATTAAAAAAAAAGAACTGCTAGCATCTGGCTGTCTTTGGTTTCAAATCTTTAAATACACTTCAGAGAATTTTTAAAAAATCATAACTAAATGGTCTCTAGCAAAGGATTTCATTTTTTTTCCTGAATGAAATTCACATTCTATAACTATTAGCACTTCTTTTAAGCTTAAAAAGTAAGTATCAACTCAAAGACTGCCAACTAAAGTCTCAGATGTCATTTCACTACACCACATCTTTCAATAGTTTCCTTTTCATTAAGTATTGTGAACAGCACTGGAAGAGCCTTTATTAATATTTAACTGAAGAGAACTTTTATGCTAATTTGCCAATACAGTAAAAGTATTTCCACAAAAGTTTATAGATGCATTTCACAGTTTAAGTGAAAAAAATCACTAACATAGCAGCATTCACTGCAAATATACAAACGTCTAGAAATACCCAGAAACAGTGTGACTTGCGTTCAGAAAAAGATCACTTGGTCACACAGGTTCTTAAACATTAAACTTTAAAAAGAGCAGAGGAAAAAATATCTGGAAATTAGCTACGTTGATTTATCCTGAGAGCATTTCCAGGAGGAAAAAAAAATGAAATCAATTTTAAACAGCACCATTATCTTATTAAAAAAATCTGCCTTAACCAATTTAGTATTGAGTATTATAGAACTCAGATAAATATTCAGACAAGAATAATTCTCTTCTTGCTTTCAGTATCAATAAGGAGTAATGAATAAACTTTATTATGAATAGCCTAAAACCAAAGAGATTCAGACTTTTTAAAAAACACCAGCTAGGAAAAAAAAAAAAATACTCCTGCTTTTCCAAAACCTCCACATTTTTACACTCCAGTCTACACTAACCTTATAAAAGAGCCAGAGAGTAATGAATGCAAGCGTAAGCCTTTAAAAGTTTGCTTTCAGAAACAAGAGCCTTTGCCATAACTGCAAGAAATCTTCTGTACCTTAACAGGCCAGATTCAATCTGAACCACCAATGTAATTACAAAAGCCTGTGAATTTCTTTTGGCTAAGCACAGCTACGATTAGAAAGCAACACGCATATTCCAAAACATTCAGCAACATTCCTTAAAGTACATTTCAATAACTCTTTAAAGAAAAAGACTTTAGCTCCAGTTCTAACCTTTTCTTCAAAATCAAGCAGCTATAATGCCTTAGTCTCTACAAAGGCACCCCAAACTGCAGATATTACTATTTTAGCACTTTCTGTAAAATTAACTAATTGATTTTTACAATTATGCCATAAATTATTTTTCTATTAATTTATAAATGGAATAGTACTGAAAGTCTTTCATTGCAAAGCTGCTTCTTCCTTTTCCTTACATTAGAAGAACACAGATAAGAGGTTTAAAAAAAACAGACAGTCATCCAAAAAACATAAAAGACAAGTGAGATCTCTTACCCTTCATTAGGTAAATAAATGAATCCTATATTTTTTAAATAAAATAAAACAAAATCTGCAGACCCTTAGCAAACTTCAGCAATTAGAAAGCCTATTGAGCCAAACAGGTCTAAAACAAGCATCTAATGGTAAAATCGCTAAATAAACCTCACGTAATAGAGAGTCATGTGACGACCATATCAAAGTATCTCTTGAAATGTCATTTACACAAACTCTTTGTGTATAAACAGCTACATTTGTGTATTACCACTGAGCACATTTTTAAACGCAAATACAGGACATGTTCTTTAAAAAAGGTAAAGATATTTGTGGCCTTCCTGGCATTAGCTTGCTCATAACATCAAGTTAATTTCAAGATTTTAAAATATATTTTTCCAAATCTGAAACTACACTGTACTAAACACGACAGCATCAGCGTTAAGATGAAAAAAGAAGGAATTTAGGTGAAGTCACTGAAAAGTTTAGCTACTTGGAAGAAAAAAAAAGGTAACCACATGTATCACTGGAAACATGCTCTAACTACACAAAATCGACGAGCAACTGGATAGTGAAGTACGTATGAACGTTCAAGCATTGCAGAGAATCGCACGAACGCTGTCAAACTAGCGCTCAGCAATTTTGCTGAAAGAGCTAAACGTTAACCTCGCCCGTGCCTTGCCCTGCCCTCTTTCACAAAGAGGCAACTGCTACTAAGTGTTATTAACAGCAAGGAAAACGCCATGAACGTGAACATACGTGCTGCCCCTTTTCCACCCAGGAGTCCCCGCTCCGAGTCCTGGCAATACGCGTTACAAACGCAATTCCTTGCACCTGAACCGCTGCCTGCGGCCCGGTGCCTGGTACCCCGGCCAGCAGCAGAGCCGCC
>NW_020449886.1:534028-535070 GCF_003343035.1 Apteryx rowi
GGGGCGGGGAGCCGCGGGGCTGCCGGCTCCGGCGCGGAGGAGAGGGGCGAGGGAGACGACTTCTCACACCTTCAGCAGAGAAAATCGATACCGGGGGAGACAGGGGCGGAGAGGAGGAGGCAGCGCCGCTCCCGCAGAGGCCGCTCTCCCGGGCTCCGCGGCGGCGGCGGGTGCCTGGCGGCGCGGGGAAGCGGCGGCGGCGGCGGCGGCCCCCGATGTGTCACTTTCAATCTCTCCCTCCTCTGCCAGCAACAGCAGCAGCAGGAGGGACTCGCCACAGAGAGCGGAGAAATGATTATTAGTTGCGTTGAGTCATCAAGGCAAAGTGAGTCCTTTTTGGGGTTGTCCTTGGTTTCGGATTTGGTGTGTGCGCGCGTGTGTGTGTGTGTCTGCCTGTCTGTCTGCGCGGCTTTCCCGTCCCAGGGCTGTGCATCCCAAACATCGCCACCCCTCCTCGCCTCCGACAGCCCTCCCCCTCCCCGCCCCCCCGCAAAAATAAAGTCTCGGTGTTATCTGGGGATCGGGCGCAGACGGGAGCGCAGCAGCCCACCTCCTCCCCCTTCCCAGCCTGCAGCCCCGGCCGCCGCCGCTCCGGCCGGCACCGCCACACGCCAGGGTGGGAGGCGAGACCCACCTGGCAGAAAATTAAACCCCAATAAATAAATAACACAGCTCGCACCCGCACGCGGAGAGCGAGCGCGGCGCGGCGCCGGCGGCAGAGGGAAGGGAGGCTGGTGGGGAGGGGGAAGCGCGGCGGGACGCAGCGGGGCTGCCGGCGACAGCAGAGCCGGGGCAGAAGGGCGCGCGGACGGGGCAGCCGGGCTGGGGGAGGGCCGAGGGGGAAGGAGAGGAGGAGGAGCCGGGAGAAGAAGGGAAAGAAAGAGGGGGGGAAAAAACCGGAGGGGTTGCCGGAGTTGGGGAGACGGGACCGACCGGGGAGGAGCAAAGCCGCCACCGGCATCCAGTCCAGGCAGCCGGGTCGGGGCGACGCAGCCGGTGCGGCCCCGCCGCCTCCTGCCGCCCGACGAGCCGCGCCGGCGCC
>NW_020449886.1:536740-538291 GCF_003343035.1 Apteryx rowi
GAGGCGGCGCGGCGGAGCGGCAAGCGGAGCCGCCGGCCGCGCAGGCTGCTCGCAGGGGGGACGCGCGCTGCGGAGGGGGCAGCGCGCAGGCTGCGCTCCGCCAGCCGCCTCGCCCGTTTGCTCTTCTGAAAAGAAGCCTGGAAGTTCGAAGAACTCACGTTTCGCTTTTTTTAATAACCCAATTTAACTTTTTCTTTTTCTTAATCTCATAAAGCTCTGCAGCAGGTCAAGGTGGAAGTTAAAATATTCCACCAGCTATTGAATAAGTGAATAATGTTTTATTCTTACCTTTGATGTTGAACTACGAATTCCCGCGGATCAATGGCCAGAAAGTTAGAAGAATTGGCGATTTAGGACTTCAGTACTTCTGGAAAAAAAATGCCAATGGTTTAGCCAGGATCTTCCCTGTCTGATTCGTTACTATTATTATATCTGATGATGTGGATGGATGGAGAGATTCAATCCAAGCCCATTAATGAGCTATTTTATAAACACCACCGTCTGAAGATCTTCATTTACATTTTGTCAATGATCTTTTCCTTAACAGCAGAGACGTGTGGCAACAGCACGATTACAGGACTTTAGTAAAGCTCCTGTAAGAGTACAACTGGCTTGTTAATCGATTAATATTTTATTAGGTGTAAATATTTTATAAAGTTTTTAGGAAAATATCGATTCTAAATTATTAAACTAGTCAGAAGGGCATCTGAATAATGCATACAATTAAATACATTTAAATATATATGTAGCAATTGCTTTATTTGCAATGAATCCTCTGCACTATTATCTTTTTTCTCTGGTAGTTTGTTTTTGATTTGCGCATTCTCTGGAATCTTACGATCGCCAGATACATGTTTATTCCTGTATTTATAAACTGAACGCTTATATAAAATACTCTAACTTTATTTTAATTTTAAAATCATGAGCGGTAATCATTTGAAAATCGCGACACAGAAGCAAAGGGTTTGTTAGTAAAACTGAAGGAAAACTGAACCGATTGCGTATAAATTTTGCTGGTTGGTAACTTCTGTTTTGTAAACATCATTTAATTTAGAGAGATTTTATGATACATGATGCTTATTTTTCTTTTACATATTTCTTCCCAATAAAAGTCTTTTTTTTCTGTTTCAAATTACAAATGCTTTTTTACAGTGCATTATTTTCACGTTGTCCTTATTTCTACTGGAAAAAAAGGCGATTATTTCCCATCGCTTTCCCTCATCCGTTCTCAATCTCGCTATAAAAAGAACGGTGTCTTTTTTATTATTATTAATAATAACCTCTTTTTYTTCCTCTAACGCGAACGCCAGTGCGAGGATTTCCTGCTCTCGCGTACTGTGGTGAGAGCAGGCGCGGACGCGCTCCGAGCCCCCAGCGCTCCCCGTTACTGGAGTTTACGGATGCCTCAAGTGGTTGATTGCCAAAGAATTTTTCGGAACAAAACAAACAAAAATGCCTCCTTGGAAAGGTTTGTTTTCCATTAACTATCCCTTTAAAGCCGAAACGCACTGAAGCGATGGCCGCTCCGTTCCCGCACGGGCTTGCGGAGCG
>NW_020449886.1:539086-542605 GCF_003343035.1 Apteryx rowi
TGCCCCGCCGCCCCGCCGCGCCACCCGCCGTCGGGGCTCCGCACCGGCCCGGCCCGCGGCAGGTATTCCCCAGCCAGGAGGCGACTGCGGGCGGCAGAGGCCAGGGCAGGCGAGGCGACACAAGGCATCTCGGAGCGGGCAGCGTGCGGGGCCTGGCCGCCTGCACGGCTGCACTTTTCCCCACTCTTCCCGCAGGCCTGGAGAGGTGCTGAGCAGCCGAGGAGCTGGCTCCCCCCAGCTCCTCGCCGGATCTGCCCCTCCAGCTAGCTCCCGCTGTCAGGGATGCGCCGTCTAACCCTGGCGCTGCAGGAGCCGCTCCGCGCTACCAAAAGCCCTCGCTCGGCGCCAGGTTTGGGAGGTGAAGCTAAAACGAAAGCTCTCTGCGTGCAGGGCTCATCCCTGATGCCAGCGGCGAGCCGAGCCCGGCCGCGCCAGGAGCGCTTCCAGGGGGGAGCCCCGGCCGCAGCCCGCAGCCTGGCAGGACGGGCTCCCCGGCGGCACGCTGCGCCTCGCCGCCCGCAGCCCGCAGCCCGGGCCGGGCCGGGGAGCGCCGGCCGCCGCCGCCCGCCCGGCGCGTCGCCGCCGCCCCGCGCCCCGCGCCCCTCGCCCCGCGGGTGCCGGCGGAGGCGGGCGCCGGCGGCTCTGCCTCCCCTGCGCGCTGCGAGCCGCCTCCAGCCCCAGCCGGGGTCCCCACGGCTCCTCGCTACTGCACCATTAAAAAGCAAAAAAAGCGCCCTTAAGGCGCCCGAGCTCCGAATAAATGATCTCGGGAGGAAATATCTCTGCAGACCCTACCGTCACCCTGCGCCTTCCTCTCACTGGTTTTATTAATAAGTCGTTCGCTGCTGAAGTTAATTGCTTAGAGAAGGAGCTGCGGACTAAAGAGAGGAAATCTCTACAGCCAGCAATACACAGGGGAAGGGAAGGAGTCGGCCGGGGCTGTTGTTATACTGTATTTGGGTGCCCAGAAGAGCACAGCCCGGGCCGGGCCGGGGCGGCTCTGCGCGGAGGCAGCCGACCCGGCACCGCTCGGCCACGGGACGCGTCGCGCGGGCTGAGCCGCACGGTGCCGAGGTCCCGCCGCGCTCCCTGCCTCCCTGCCTCCCCGTGGCTCGCCCCTGCGATCCGCAGCATCCCGTTGTTTCTCACTCTCGGCTCCAGCTCTCGCTCTTGTCTATTCCCCTGGCCGCGGGTTTGCGTTTCCCCGCAATCACACGCCTGCACTGCGAGCCGCAAGGGATTTCCTGCGTGCGATTTCACACTCATCGACCCGCCTCACCTTAACAGATTTGCGAGACGCTTCGGGTTTGTACGGATTTTCTAAAATAAATCTGTTTAGTTTTTAAAACTATCAAGAGCAGAGAGCACAAACCGAACTGCCTGTGCCCTGCGGCTCTTCTTCAAATTAGCAGCTCATAGCTAGAAATGAAGGAAGAGCTTCGCCGCCTTCCTTGCGACCAAAGCAAACTCCCGGGATCCGAGAAAGAAGCCACTAACAAGTACGGAGCCGAGCCCCGCCACCCGAGCCCCGGCTGCGGCTGCTCCTCCGCCCCAGCCCGAGGCTGCTCCAGCGCCGTCTGCCTGGGGCCGGACGGCGCTCCCAGCTCCCACCCCCGAGGTGGCCGTGCCAAGCTGCGCTGCGCTGCGCTGCGCTGCGGAAATGAGTGTCTTTTCTCTTGCCCACTGCCCGAGTTACAGCATGAACGAATACGGGCGGGAGCTGCAGAGGTGAACTGCCCGCCTGAGCGCGGAAACAAGCCCGACATCTGCATTTTCAGCCCCAAGGCGTTTGCAAGGCAAGGGGTGCCAGGGGCAGGGAGGCTCCGCGCCGAGCCAGCTCTCCCCTGAAACCGCTCCACTGCTCGAGGTGGGGGCGAGAGACGGCGGAGCTCGGCAGGACGGTTCGGGTGTGCAGCGCTCAGAACTTGTACCCCGAGGCATGAATCGTTTTAATTGCAACGATTTACGTAAATTAGCAAGATATCACATCCCCCCCCGGCTCCGACCCGAAAGCACAGAGCATCACCCGCCCACGTTGGACACCACCGCCTCCCAGGCTCTCTCCAAGTTCCTGCGGCCGGCAAAGACCAAAAAATGAGCGTACGAAAAACAGCGAAGGAGAGAGGACAGATGCCACTTGCAAACGCCGTCCCCAGGAACTCCCCCCCCCCAGCAGCGCTCTCCCCGAGCCCCGCCGCACCTCGGCACTGATTTCCGGGGACGGCGCGGTCGTTACAGACTGAATGCTGTGCAGAAGAGAGTGCCGTTTTTCTCCTAAATCCAAACTTTGCGTCTAATAGACAGTCCGAACCTTTTACACAAACCGCCCCACATAAATTAAACGACCAGCAAATGACTATTCAGAACCTTCCGTTTTATAGCACACGGCAACAACCAGATCGAGTTCCCAGCGATTCCTTCGCAAACTCCTTCCCCGTACCCAGCAAAATGGTGCTCAGGGATCGGAGCCCTACGAGGGACTGGACGGGCTGGTTTCAGTGCCGGCCCCCACCTTCCAGCCCTTGCTCCCAAAGGCGCCGCTGAAGTCTCGGGCAGGTCAGTGTGTAACAGAGCTGCACCCAGCTGGGAGCTGGGGTGCCAGTGCTGGAAGGATCCGGCTGAAGGTTTATAGTTTGCCGTGCAAATAATGAAGTCCGCGGGTCTGCCCAGAGAAAGCGGGCAGACACAGCAGGGGTTTTCGAGTGAAGATAAACAGAGGTTTTATTGAACTGTAAAGGCTAAAACCATCGTTGAACAGATCGAGGAAACGCACCCAAATACACAAGAGCAGCAAACATCCCACAGCCCAACTTCAGCAATTACCAGGCAGCTCAGTGCCGCCCGGCCGCGCACCCGCCAGCGCCGCGCACCGCGCTGCCCCTGTCGCAATCCCCGCAGCTGCAAAGCTGCAAGCGGAGGACCCGATAATGCTCAGTCTTTTTAGGCTTTCGCAAGCCCCGCACGGGCACCACGGGAGCTAAGCAGGGAGCTCTCTGCAGAGGACGCACTACGGGGTACCGGAGCAGGAAGAGGCCAAATCCCGTCCCTTTTCCTCTTGCAAACAACCCCTTCGTCTTTTCCCGCGGCCTCAGAACTTTGCCTTTCCAGATGCACAGACACTTGTAAAGAGCTCCCGGGGCCAGGGCTGCTCCTTGGCCGGCGAAGGAAGCCCCCGGGCCCGGGGCTGCCTGTCCGCTCCCAGCGGGTTCAGCGGAGGCCGAAAGCCCCGGAGCGCCGCGCTGGCCGGGCGGCCGCGGCTGCCCTGCGCCGTGCACGGAGCTCCCGGAGCGGGGAACAAGGCCTGCCAGGCACCGGCTGGGCAGCGGGGGGCCGGGGGCTCCCCGGAGCCTGCCCGTGCTCGCCTCCCGCCGCGTCCCCGCCGCGCCCTGCCCGCGCCTCGGCGGCTCTTCTCACGGCTCCGTATTTGAACCCCGCACTGGCCCCCATCGCCCCCCCGCGAAAGCCCGGCTTAGGGTGGCACGAGCAGCGGGGCGGGACAGGCGAGGCCCCGGCGCGGGC
>NW_020449886.1:542799-546061 GCF_003343035.1 Apteryx rowi
GTAGCTTTGTACCAGTAAATTACTGGCAGGGCTGGGCAGAGAGCTCTGCACACGCCACTGTTCCCGCGCAGCTCCCAGCGCTCGGCTGCAGCCTTGGAGGGCAGCGCCGCGCTGCTGGCGCCCAGGGCTGCAGCGTGGCAGCCCGCAGCGCGGGCGCAGCCGCCGCCTCGCCTCGCCTYCCCCGCGGAGCCTCCGCGGAGCCGTGCCCGCGGGCACCACACACCCGTGTCAGGCGGCGTGCGCGACTGCTGCCCAAAGTCGCACTTTCTGCCCGCTCGAGCGTTTCTCCCGGTGTGCGGCACCGCCAGCCCTGCGGCTGGTTCCGCTCTCCCCTCTGCAGGGGACGGCGCGCTGAGGCACAGCCAGCCGGCACTCATGACAAATTTCAGGTTTGTAAGGGGACCGTTTAGCGGTATTCGCCGTTTGAAATCACATTACAAAACAAGACCAGACGCAGTGCTCGTCTGCTGTCTGTCACGAATCGCTCCAACTAAATCAGGCTCTAACAAGCGAGTTTGTCCCCAGCGGGGATGGCGGCTCTCGCTTACTCGGCTGCGCTTCTGCCCCGGGAACTGCCCCTCCGGGGGGACAAGATTATTTCCTTCCTGACCAGTGTCTGGCTGGACCCGACGCAGCGACCGCCCGCGGCCCAGCGAGCGCCTCGGGGCTGCGGCGCAATCCGCGCTGCTGCTCCCTGCGGGGCTGCGCGCCCGGCGCCCCGCGCAGCGCCGCGCAGCGCCCCGCGCCGCGCAGCCTTGCCCACTCTCCCAGCGACCAAACGCTCCGAGATCTCTGCGCTTTGTCAGCACGCTGCAGTATTTGACATTCACAATTACCTGTAAATACTCCGACCGTTTTGTATACGAGACACGTTTTTAGTCTTAAGTCTGGTAAGTCTCATCCGAGAGACAAACTGTAACACTACCGCAACTTTATTTCGGGAGGCTGCAAAATTAGCGCTGCGCTCGCAGAACTGAACGGCATTCCTCCCCCGGCTCGGGACCGAGAGAAACGCGCTCTAACTACCCCTTTCCCCTCCCCGTCCCCTAAAACGCAACAACTACAAACGTAAATAAAACGCTAATATTAAAGAGAGATTTCAAATTATGACAGAGATGCCTATTATCAAATCATCCTATCGGAAAGAACAAATCGTTTCACACAACGGTAGATTGCGTGCCAGATTTTCTAACATATTTGCAACCGCAGTTTAAAAAAAAAGCATGAGATCTGAGCTGGTCACTATTAATTAAACTCCTAGATTTCATAGTCGGTCTCTCTACTTTTTACTTCAACCTTTCCCTTCCCTACCCATCACATCGTAAAAATTAGCAGCGTGGAAATTACCTGTCTGCTTCTTTGTGCCTCCTTCAAGTAAAGAAGGTAAAAGTCACTTCACCTATTAGCTTGTATAAGTAATAAAGAGGTGGTAACTTGGAGCTACCACATTTTGAAGACTGTGTCACATGCTTTAGCATAAATAAGGGTGTTATAGCCCTAGCGATTACTGGATCAATTCATGTGTGCAACAACTTGTGGCGCCTTCAGTTCTTTGCAGGTATTTATTCTGTCCCGGGGGTAGCCCTGCACGCCGCGCCGCGCTAATAGGGACACGAACAACCACGGTCCCGCCGTCCTGCGGCGTCTCGGCCGTGGGGACTGGGGGGAAAGGCGCTTTGCAGCGCCTGGACCCTCTGGGTCACCTGTCCTGAACCAGCTCCGACAGGATTTCCCCGACTGCAGCGGAGCGCCGGGACACGTCCCGCCGCCGCGAGGACCGCAGCGCGGCGAGGCAGCGGCGCCCCGGGCACGCACTTGGTTCACCCAGAGAGGGTCGTGGCGTGCGGCTTCACCGTCACCGCCAGCAGCAGGGAGGAATCTGCCCAACTTTGTTAAAGTTTTGCAGCTTTTTGTGATCCGCTTGTTAGAGACCTTGCTCAAACGCCGACCGTGCTGCCGGTCAGCTCCGCGAGCTTTTGAGAAAGCTGCCTCGATGCGAGTCAGAGGACGCGTTTGGTAACCGAGCGTGTGCGCGCAGCCGTGAGATGAGCGCACACAGCGGAGGGCACTTCACGCCCCGGCGGGTCTATGCTGCCCCCTTCTCAAGCCCTCCGGTTGCTCCGGCCCCCCGCCCGCCCCGCCATGGGCCTCTCCCGTCCGGGCCAGGGGAGCAGAGTCGGCTCCGCGCAAGCCCGGCAGCGCGGCGCGGAGCGATGTTCTCCGCGGGGCTGCCCGCGGGCGGGACACTGCTGCGCGTACGCGGTGGGTGCCCTCGCAGCCTTCCTGCTGTCACTGCCCGCGGCCCTGCCTGGGCGCTGCAGCGGGTAGGAAGGGGACACGGACCCCCGTCGGGTACCCGCCTGGCGGGGGCGGCCGTCAGGAGCCTGCTGCCCGACTCAGTGGGAGCCGAGCTCCGACTGCTTGGCAAGGGGACAGGACGGATCTGCTCCTGCCACCGCGGGAGGGAAGTGACAGCGCGATCCGGCCCTTGATACTTGCAACCTGGGCGACTCTCAGAGCCACCGGCGCGGCAGCGCAGCGCGGTGGCCGCGGGAGCCGGGCGAGGGCAGGGCGGCAGATGCCCTGCCGCCGGCCCCGAGGCAGCCGCGGCTGGGGGCGACCCCCGCGCCCCCGGTGCCGGCGGCGGCCCTCCGCCCGCCCTTCGAGGCGGCCGCGACCGCAGTCATCCCTCGGGCAAGGGGGCACGGGGAGCGGGAGGCCCCGTCCCAGCCCGCTGCACCTCGCCCGTCCCCTCTGTGGCTGCTCCCGGCGCTGCCCGCAGCAGGACGCCGAGCGCAGCACCGGCAGGCGGGCAGCCCGGTTCTGCCAAGCGCCCGGGCCCGGGGCCTCCCCCCCCAGCGCCCTTCCCCGGGCACGATGCTCCCCGGTCGCCTCCCCGTCGTATTCGCGCAGCCCCGCCGCCACTATCAGAGCGTGTCAGTTCCCCCTGCGAAGGCCGATCCTACGCTGCAGGCAGCGTAGCTAACCCCCTCCTTCCACTTGCCCTCAGCCTCGTTATTCCCCCCCCTCCCGAGTCCCCCTGGCAGGTTCGGGTGGTATTCTGCACGCCTGCAAATGGAGGGTCTTCTCCCAGTTTTTCAGCGCTGGGTGTTTTTCTCCGATCTGCAGGGATTTGCAGTTGCACCAGCTGSAGAAGGGGGGTGTAAGGGGGGCTGCACGGCCAGTCTGGCTTCAGGAAGGATGCAGGCACTGATACCTTTGCTACGCAAACCGCCCGGGCCCGCTGCTTCTCGCCCCTACG